>NW_015162495.1:430456-438052 GCF_001447785.1 Gekko japonicus
AACATGGAAACAGGAGATTGCACCAGCAGGGTAGGCACCTGGAGGCTGCCATAGATATCTCATCAGTTCTAATTTGACAGCAGAATGACATGGGGTAATAAAGCCCAGAGATAGAATTGACAGGTCAGAAGACTTCACGGCAAGGTATTTTTTTCCCCTACTCGACCTAATATTAGCAGTGGAACATGGATTGATGTTTTATCTGAAAAATAAGCTTCAGAAACAATATGGAGCAAAAATACGAGAAAGAAAGATATTAGTAATGATGATTTTTTTTATAAAGCAGGATATTAAAGATTATCAGTGGCCCTTCCTTTGACAAGTGAATCAACAACCCCATAATAAATTTCATATATTAAAAACACTCTGAAATAGGACCATATGGATATATCCCATTGCTTTAAGATTCAGAGTATTGGAAAATATCAAGGTGAAACAATACTGTGTGTTTTACTTCACCAAAGAACTGATAAACCACCTGTTTTCATAGATGTATGAAATCTAGGGGCGTAAGAGATCGCTAGATTATATATCCTGTTCCATTCATGTACCAAGCTTCTGAGTCCCATTTTCCCACACAAACCCTAATACCAGCTTTAAATAAGCTTTAACAGCAGTAATAATGCTGTTCTCCAAAACGAAAATATATAGAACCATAAGCAGAGAAAAGTCCATGTGAGCTTCAATTATAAGTACATGAAAGGAGGAACAGAAGTCCCTAATTTCATTTCTTTTTAATATTTCTTTATATTTTTATCAACAGTTTGAGTCTACTTTTTTCACTGTTGATTTTCAAGATTTGTTTCTACTGTGTGTGCATGTTGTGTGATACATAATGAATATGTATTTATAAGTACAATGAACACCATTTATATATAAGGCAGATTTTTGGGTACACAAATAATATTGAAAAATGGATGTAGTTACAGAATGGCTGAAGAACATATTGGTTCATTTCATAAATGGAGAAGCAATATTAAACCATGGATTTATATTTCAGCACATGATCCACTTTCTAGCAAATGTAAGGGCAGGGAAATTATTAGTATTACCACAGCTTAACCAAAATTTCACGTAACTTCAAAATTCCCTTTAAAAATATTTTACTGATGCAAAATATTCAACTGCAGCAGTTTGAAAGTTTGACTTCAAAATGTAATTCTTAAGGCCAGTTTTGAAAACCAAATCTTAATTTCTTGGTAGTTCAATTTTAAACCATTTATAAACTGCCAAATCCAGTATTTCACACCATATACTACTTTTAAAAAAGAAATATGAGCAGAAGAAACACACAATTTCTAGAACTTGTAGAAACAGCTGGCAAATTCCCTCTAAGAAAATTATTTTCTGAACATTCTATTGCCTGCAAAGGGCAAAGACGCTCTGCTAGCTATTTCAGAGTGCTTTGAACAAACACCTTCAGGATGGAATTAGACATGGGGTTGGATCCAGGCAGATTTTTTTTGTACCCAGTGTAGTCTCATTTCCCTCCTTATGACAGTCTCCATTCCACCTGCCTTTTGCCCGTACAGGCCCCACAAACACAATCATAGCCTTTCTTGGTGGTCAAAAGGATCCTTCTCTTCCCTTTTTCACAGCAGAAAAGCTAGTTGGATCCAGCCTTGTGATTGCTACAAACACTAGATATAAGTTGTCCTTCGTCTGATAATAGTTGGATCCTAAAATACATGAAGTACTTCTACCATGACACAAACTTCCACACTCCTTCCCAAGAGCAGCCGATAATGTAGAGTAGGATCATGGAACCTAATGGTATAATGATACCATGTCAGTGCTCAGTGGTACAACATGTGCTTGATAAAACATACACAAAGCTGCCTTATACTTAGTGAGACCCATGGTCTATCAAGTAGAAATGCATGGAAGTTTGTTTCATTTCTTTTATTGTTGTTATTAATTCAAGATGGGACTGTTTTGTTACTGGATTGTTTCATATGGTTTTGTTTCATTCTTGTTTCTTTCTGTTATTGTTCTTTTCTTTTATGATTCTATTTCATTATTCCCATTACTTTCCATCCACATTCCATCCAAGTTGCCATGGTTTTCAATCCTCAGGGGGACTGTAGTACTCGCCTAGGACATCCACACTTCCAAATGTCAGGCAGATAGAATAAAGGGATCCCCCTTTTTGAGGCAGTGAAATGCACCCATGTTTCCCATTGAAGACTATGGGAGCATTGACGGGAAAGGTTACAAACACATAGCAATTTTAAGTGAGGGTAAGGTTGTTGGATTGTCTCTGGCAACCAGGAGGGGGAGGGAGGCTTTGTCACCAGCCACAGACAACAATTTTAAGTGAGGGTAGGGTTGTTGGATTGCTTCTGGCAAACAGGAGGGGGAGGGAGGCTTTGTCACCAGCAATGCAGTGATGGCACTTCCAACCTGCACTGGAAGTGACATCAATATGTTGCTGGCATTGTGGCAACACTGGTATTTGGGCAAAAACTCCATGGTAAAAATCGCTTCTACCATAGAGTTTTTGCCCAAATACGAGAGCATCACCATGACGCTGGCAACACAGTGCCATCACTTCAGGTGCACACTGGAACTGACACTGATGCACTGCTAGCAGTGAAACCTAGGCCTCCCTCCAGCTTCTAGTAAGTCCCTCCATCAGCACTGGCAGTGGGGGGGGGGTTCTGGGGGTGAGAGATCCCCCACCCCTGGGGCGGACTGTCAACCCTGAGTGAGGGAATCTGGCACTGCAGCCACTTAGCTTGAAGGGCAGCAGCAAGAGGAAGAGGCAGGCTGACAAGTCAAGGGCATTTGGTAGCTGAAGGAGGGCACAACATTCTGGCAGGCAGGCAGCAGCAGGAGAACCTGTGGGAAGATATGTTTGGCCAGTTGGTGAGCTTTGGAGAGCAGTAGACAAGCAAGGGAGCACAGGTTGCAAAGGGAAATCTGGCATCACAGGGGAGGCATTGGGAGGAGAGCAGAAGGTAAAGTCCCATTTCATATCATTTAGAACTGAAATACCTCACACGGGTATTGAACCCTAAGGGCTACAGTTTGCAATCATTCAACAAAGCCCACAGCCCCGCTCACTCTCTCCCCCCTCAGCTTAAGAAACACCTTATTAGGAAAACACTGGCTGTCTTGTAAAGGTGAAACCAGTAGAGTCTGGGGAAAAGAATCCCAAATGACGGAGAACAAAATAAGATATATTTTTTTCATTGTAGGCCATTTAGATGGGTAATCTATTTCATCTTCATATTTATGATAGACCCAATTTTTATAATTATTTTGATTAATCATGAAAGAATCACACATCTGCTATTAAGATTAGTATTGTCTCACTGCCAACAGCTTTCCAGAGACTTGGGTAGAGGTCTTCTACATCCCCTGCTACCTCACCCTTTAGGTGCTAGGGATTAAAACTGGAAACTTCTGCATGCAAAGTAGATGCTCTGCCACTGAGCCACAACCCCTGCCTTCTCTAACTGCTCTCTCATCTCCCCAAATAAAGTTCTTGTGTGTTTGAGAACAAAAAGTGTCAGTTCCATGGAACTGGAAATATGCAATTAGAATGTGGTGGTGGAAAGTGCCATCAAGGTGAAACTAACTTATGGTGACCCAGTAGGGTTTCCAAGGCAAGAAACATTTGGAGATGGTTTGCCATTGCCTACCTCTGTATAACAACCTATGTCTTCCTTTGTGGTCTCCCATGCAAATACTAACCAGGACCAACCCTACTTAACTTCTGAGAACTGATGAGATTGGGCTCGCCTGGGCCATCCATGTCATCTCTCTCTCTCTCTCTCTCTCTCTCTCTCTCTCTCTCTCTCTCTCTCTCTTGCGTTTGTCTGATCGTGTGTGAGCATACGCGCTGTGCTGTCTCTCTCTCGCCCTCTCTCTCTCTCTCTCTCTCTCTCTCTCTCTCTCTCTCGTGTGTGTGTAAAGTGCCATCAAGCGTCAGCTATCTTATGGTGACCCCACAGGTTTTTCAAGGCAAATGATTATGCGGAGATGGTTTCCCATTGCCTTCCTCTGCAAAGTTTGGTCTCCCGTCCAAACACTAACCCATCTTAGCTTCCAAGACCCAGTGAGATTGGGCTATACTATACCATTCTACATCCTCTAAGTAGAGGGTACTTGATAGAAACAGAGCGCAGCAAAAGTGTTAGTCTCTATTCATGCTTTATGGGCAATTTTGGACACACCCGTAAAGCATACTCCCAGGATGTAAGTCTACTGTACTCAGTGGGACTTACCTCTGAGGAAAAAAATGCTTAGGACTGAGCTATGACAGATTTCTGCAGAGTTTATAGGCAAGAATTCTGCAATGTGAGCAAAATGAAAGTCTGGTTTTAGGTACTAATCTTCACATCATTTTCCTTGAGATATACAATGAAGCCCTTTATGTAACCAAAGAAAATGCATACACTGAATAGGCTGCCGCTGTTCCCGCTGTTGTACAGATCTGCATCTGTCGCTGTCTGCCTATGAAAAGAGATTGTCAAGCACATTTTTACACCCCCAGCCCAGAAAAATAGAATTGATGACCTCTGGCTTCCAGACCACAGGCTTCTCCCTGATAAGCTAAGCACATAACTAGGCAAGTAGAGACTCCTGTTATTTCTTTGTATGAAAAATATGTTCTTTTATTCCCAGCCACGGAACATACAGAGATCAAAATGGAGATACTCAACAAGCAAAAGGGGTGCAAAATAGACTGTTAACATACAAATGGAGGAACAGGTTTGGCACATCTCTCTTTTTTTTATACACATAAGGATCTCAAACGAAAGTCTTTATTACTAGCCATTGCAAAGCATATGCTAAAAGGGAAGGGGGGCTTCAAAACATGAAAGCGTAGTGAAGAATATTTTCTTGGTGCTTTCAAAGCAAACAATTCCCTTAACACATCCAGTTTTTCAGACACAAATCAGAGCAGATCTTTCCATTTCCATTAAAAAAAAAAACCCTCAGCCAGACTGCATCTGTCAAGAGGGAGAGTTACTAAAATGAGCAGAATGGATTTAACATTATTTACCTGAGACCACAGCAAGGATTTAGAAGCCTGGCTACAGGTGGAGCTCCTAAAGAAAGCCCAAATAGAAGAAAATACACGGAACCAGATCTAGAGATCCCCCCCCCCCGAGTCGAAAGTTACAATGTTATTCATTGTGCAGGAATATTTAAGCCAGCTATCTGGCAAAAACACCATGTTATATTTCTGACTGTTTTGAAATCTTTATTGACACCTTAGCCTCCTCTGGCAGCTTGAGAAATACCAGAAATAGTCACGGAAAATTAACACACCTGCCACAGAAATAAATGAAGCAAATGTCAGTGAGCTCTCACATTAGAAAATGGGATGGGTGGGAAAATGTTATTAGGGTAGGAAAGAGGAGCACACACACACCCCGACATTAGTTAGATAATAGTTTTTTTCATGATGTGTGATAGTCTGGAAAAGGGAAATGAATGGTGGCAATTCTCCATGCACTGAATTCTGTCTCTTCATATGAACATCTCTGTTTCCCCCCCCCCTTGGGGTTTGGGCATGAAAAAAAACCCACATTTAGTGTTTAAAGTTTTTATGCTAGCAGAAAGGGGGCAGGTAAGGGGAGCTCAACCGTTCCTAAGCATCACTTGAGTACCAACCATCAAAGTTTTGGAAATGCTGATAGCCACCCAGGCCTGAGACAATGAAATTGTCAGCTCATACCATGACTGGAATTTCACACCTGGAAGGACACATGGGCTTGTGGGGGGGGGCAGTAGATTGTAAATTCCTGGAAATTTCAGTAAAGGATTTGTTGACTCACAATGGGCAAATAAACAGATGAAATAAAATCCTAGGCTCAGATGGAGAGGGGGCATTTTGCAAGTTCATCATGGCTGACTCCATCTGGAGAAAGGAGTGCTCATATTGCCACATAGAGCACACAAAGAGCTGGCTGTCCAGACAAAAGTTCCAAGGTAATAGGTAGCTTTTAAGTTAAAGAGCCTGCCTTAGAACAAGATCAGCTAGGGCATTTATAACATGAGGAACGGGAATTGTCTGTTTGCAGCTTCCTTTTGTATTCCTTGTGTAGTCCATTGCTGTACAGAGAGTATGTGTGTGGCGTTTTTATTTAATATGTTCCTTATTATTTTAAATGCTTCTGATTGTTCTCCATACCATGTAGACCACCATTAGAACATGTTATTTAAGGTCATCAAATGAAGGAAGGCAACCCGTTGCTAAATTGCTGTTTCCCTGGAAATGTGCAAGTGCAGTAAGGCAGCTCCATGGTAAACAGTTGTTGGGTCATGAGAAATGCAGGCAGTAGGTGGAGCCTTAGAACGGAAACACAGGAAAGGAGGAAGGAAGGAAGGAAGGAAGGAAGGGAGGGAGGGAGGGAGGGAGGGAGGGAGGGAGGGTAGGAGTTGGTTTTTATACATTGCTTTTCCCTACCCGAATGAGTATCAGATCAGCTTACGATTGCCTTCCCTTCCTCTCCCCACAACAGACACCCTGTGAGGTAGGTGGGGCTAAGAGAGCTCTGAACAGGCTGTGACTGACCCAAGGTCATGCAGCTGGCTGCATGTGGAGGAATGAGGAATCAAATCCAGTTTTCCAGATTAGAGTCTGCTGCTCTTAACCACTACACCAAACTGGATAGGAAAACTAGGGGCACTGGCTCTCTAGGTGGGTAATTCCTAAAAGACCAGTTGGTGGTACCAAAGGAAGAGCAAGAAAGAAACCCCTCTGAGGGTCAAGAGAGCCAGGAGAGGAGCATGTCACCGGATGAAGACTCAGGACAGTCACTGGGCACCTAGGCACCTCAGTGGGTTGAATAGAGTAGCTTTCACAGGTCACCACCAGAACCTATAACATGGAATTAAATCATTACTACATTTCTTTCTTTATTTAATTTGTACTCCACCCTCCCCACAAAAGCAGGCTCGAAATAAGTAGGCTTAAAACAAGCAAACAAACAGAACAGACCATCAAGAAAATACTGTTATTGGCAATGAAAATATTATTAAGGTCCATTCTATATCAAGTAAACAAAAAATGAACTTCCAGTTTGGCTGGTGGGGTCTCTTGGAGGTTTTGCTCCAAGATTGTAAAACTTTTTCCCTCAGGAGATGCAATAATGCACATCTCCAGAGGCCTTTGAGAGTGGTTATCATCTACAATGATCAAGGATCTTTTAGAAGCAGAGATTGAAGCTGGAACATATGCAGATCATAAACCTATCTTGGTAGAGTTACAAGTGCTGAAACCTAGAAGTAGATGGACTATGAATACTTCTCTCCAGAAAAAAATTGAAGTTTATTAACAAAATGAGGGAAGAACTCAAAGTCTTTTTCAGGACAAACCGGCAAAAAGATACACCTTTAAAGGTAGTATGGGACACGTGCAAGGCCTTTTCTAGAGGACTATTGATACAAGAATCTGCAAGAGTGAATAAACAGAGAAGGCAGGGATATACTAAGATGCAAAAAGACATTCAGATCCAAGAAGGAAAACTCAGGATGGACTCTACAGCACACGAGACGAAGACTAGACTTAAGCTATTGTAACATAAAATGAATTGCTTATTATCACAGGAAATGACGAAAAAACTGATATTTGCAAAG
>NW_015162495.1:438385-444538 GCF_001447785.1 Gekko japonicus
TTAGACTTGGAATTCAAGTTACAACATCAGAGACAAATTAGCAATAAGAAGGATCTTTATTCAATACAGAGCATAGCAACAGACTATAAGAGATTACCGAAAACAAGAAAAACCTATGGCTCTTTGCCTTAACTACACATTAAATATTCATAGATACCAATTCAGGAATATCCAACATCCAGAATAGTCCAAGGGATTTTGAAGGGAAGTCCCATCTTTGCACACCCATGTGCTCCAAGTCACCAAGCAGGTCTTTGTTTTCCAAGAGACAGCATTTCAGGTGCAATAAAACAGGCAGCAAGAGCCTCAGAGCTAATAGAACAAGGGACCCGAGGACAAGAAGAAGCTCACTCCCATAGGGATCAAACAATTATACCCCAATCTAATCATGATTAGTCGTGGCCATTCGGCCAATCACGAGCAGCAGGGGTGTGTGGCCAATTTCAGGTTGCCATAGCTGCACATAAGGTGTGTGTATAGATTGGCTAGGAGTTTGGAGACCCCGCCTGCAGTCATGTGACCCCAAACTCCAGCTACTTCATTGTGTACGTGACTTGTCGCATGTGGACCAGGATGTGGAGCCATGAGGTCTGACTTTTGGCATGAAGGTGTGAAAGAATGTGGATTTATGACATGGCTATTGAGGCCATGTGGCCTCACCATTTGGCTTGCAACAGGAAATAAGACACAGCATGTTATCATAATGTAATCAGGCATGTGGATATAGAAAGCAGAAAGCATTTTTTTCTATACAGTGATGTGAACAATTTAATAAAACCCTGCCCCTTTGGGGGCAGTTATACACACACACACACACACGGGGGGGGGGAGGTTAGAAGTCGTGAAGTTTTTAAAATGGTGTTTAATTTTTACAGTATTTTCACTATGATTTTTTTAGACATATTGTTATATCTTGTGCTGTTATTGTTTGTGAAATAATGTCCAGAAAAAGGGATCCTGGTGTACTGAAATAATAAGTGGCATCGTAGGCAGAGTTATACTCTTCTCAGTGCATAGAAGTCAATGGGCTTATAGAAGGGTATAACTCTGCTTATGATGGCACTATAGTTAAAATATTAAAATGTGCCATGGGATCTGCTATAGTATGGCTCCTTTTGCCACAGTGAAGGTTGCATCAGTAGCCACAGACTACTACAGAAGAGGTCATGCCATAGGTCCTCCCCATTTCTGTGTTGGCCCAATTTCCAAAAGTGGCAGTACTCCCATGGGGAGGAGCCACAACATGACAAAGGGAGGCAAGTACTCCCATGGGGAGGAGCCACAACATGGACTCCTCCGACATAGGCAGTGATTTTCTGATGTTACCTTCAAATGTACATTGCAGAAGTTTCCAATCCAAAAAAGCAACGTGATTTAGCAGTCATTCTATACTTTTGAATGAGATGACAGCATTTTGGACTGCAGCATTTTAGATGGTGGGTGGGTAAATCATATTTTTGAATGTATCAAACCATCACATCTGGGGAAACATTGAAGAGTTAAGCCTTTGATATCTGACCCTTGGTAATATGAAAGCTTAGCACATGCTGAGATATTTTCACTGGAGGGTATTCAAAAACATCAGTTTGTCACCTGCAGTTTGAAGCAGTCCAATGCAGAATTCTGTCGTGCCCCACTGTACCACCTTATAATGTGCAGAACAGCTCTAAATTATGTTTCTGGCTGTAACATTTGAAATATCACACACTTTTTGAATATTTGGGAAGATCAGAAAAAGTACTGACTACCCAATGCATGCTTTATTTTTGAAGGTACTTTATAGGGCTGTTTTTGCTCAAGATTGCTTGGTCTACTATTACAATTAGCATGTGCCAATTACCAAAAATAAGTAGGTGCAAACATCCAGTGGTGTTAAGTTGACTCTAGTCCATAAAAACTTCTTCTGGAATAAAAGTGTTAGTCTTGAAAATGCTACAGCATCTTTCACTTACAATAGATAAACTTAGAATAGATAAACGCAGCTACTCCTAGGGCTGCCAAGTCAACCCCGCCCTGATGTGCGCATCACCAGGAAGTGACGTTAGGACGCTGAGCATGCTGGGGGCAGGGCCACAACCATTGGAGGGAAAACGCCCGGGACTCCCCCGCTGCGGCGACTGCAATGACTTGCCAACCCTAGCTATTCCTGTGATTAAGTTCACTCTACAATAGCATTATTTTCCACTGATTTAGAAATCGGGGGGGGGGAGTTTGTATTCTTTTGGTTACAGATATACTTGAGGAAAACACAATTGTGGTCCAAGGTCTTTTGAACAATTCAGAATATGCTTCAGCAGCTGTGGGATATGAAATGGCAAAGCTGGAGCAGTCAGAGAATGCAGCTATTATTAGCCACGTTTTATCCTGTAGTCTGCTAAATTGATCTAATTTGAATCGGACCATCTTTTTTAAAGGCCTAAAACATTTGCCTTTGTGGTCTCAACACTGCCTGTTTGCTGAAGAACAGGAATGGGAAATTTCATTGTTTCCTATTTCTCCACAGCCAGGCCTCTAATCCCTTCCTTGTTTAAATAGTATGCTCATAGTATGAGTGTTTGAGGTGACAGGAGTCACTGGGACAGACAATCATGCTAGGAAAAGTTGAAGGCAGCAGGAAAAGAGGAACACACAACATGAGATTGATTGACTCAGTCAAGGAAGCCGCAACCCTCAGTTTGCAAGACCTGAAAGACCTGAGCAAGGCTGTGAACGATAGGACATTTTGCCGGTCATTAATTCACAGGGTTGCTATAAGTCAGAAGCAACTTCCTGGCACTTCACACACACACAAGAGATAATAGATTTTTAAACCCTAGCTGTATTTTAAGCTCTGGTACCTTTTGGAGTAAAATGCTTATAATTTATTTCCTTTTAATTACAGTTGGTTTTCTTATTTTTACCTGTTAATTCCATTGAAACCCCAACTTTATTTTATACTAAATCAATCTTAAACTTATTGATTATATTACTGTGCCTTTGAGAGCTTTCATTCCCTGCTTAACCATACACTCTGCTCATAATAACACGTTGTCCTACAGATAATATCAAGGTTCTTTGGATGCTTGTATAATTAATAGGAATCTCAGTGGTCTTATGAACAGGTAAGATGGTGGTAATGTCTGTAATTTCATAGGTTTGCCCCCTAGTTGGATCATAAATAGGTTTCCTAGCACTGCCCCAGGAAATGCTGGGAGATTTAGGGGGACGGTGCTTGGGGAGGGTGGAGTTTGGGGAAGATGTAATGTCACTTCCAGGTGATGCTGTAGGCTATCTCCTATAGCATCACTATTGGGAAGCCTTTTTTTCATCTGCTGCTCAGGGGCAGGAAATTCGGGCTGTGGCTGGGTAAACCCCTGCCTCAAGCAGGTAAATGAGAGGAAGAGGAGGAGGAGATTGGATTTATTCCCTACCCTTCACTTGGCGTCGCAGAGAGGCTTAAAATCTCTTTCACTTCCTCTCCCCACAACCGAGACTCTTTGAGGTAGGTGGGGCTGAGACAGCTCTTGAGAGAACAGCTCTGAGAGAACTGTGACTGACCCAAGGTCACCCTGCTGGCTTCATGTGGAGGAGGAATGGGGAATCAAACCTGGTTGTCCAGAGTCCACTATTCTTAACCACTACACCAAACTGGCTCCAATACTAGGCCTGGGGAGGATACCAAGCTGCTTCCAATGGTATGTCTTCTGTGTGGGTATCTCAGGAGGGCAAAGCTAAGGAGCTGCTGCAATTTTTTTTCTCTTTCTAAAGAGCATAAATAATAGGGCTAGAGGATATTTTAAAAAAGCTTTTGGGATTTACAGTCCAAATTTAAGTATGGCATAGGTTTTATTTACATATGTGCACATCAGGGTTTATTTTCATGATTATTATAGATTTATATTTGATTGACCTTTATGCCCCTTTTCCATTTAAAAAGTCATTAATAAGATTAAGCATTAAAACAATTAAAAGCTAAAAACAACTAAAATCTTCTAAGCCAAGCAGCAGCACAAACCAAAAATGCCGTATACCCTTGACCGAAGAATGGTACACTCCTTCTATCTGGGATGGTTGTCCTCTTTCACCGAGCATGCAGCTTTGGGAGGGACACACATGGAGTGGTGAGGGAGGGGACACCCGCCTAGCTAGCCAGATCAGCCAAATCAACCCTGGCAATCAATGGGGTGACAGATGTCGCAGACAGATCACCCTCACATCCAACCAAAAATGTCCTTGATCACCCCAAAATGCTTAGAAAACAAAAAAAAGTGAAGCAGAAAGATGAAGCCCAGGGGAAGTAAGGTCCATGGCACTGGAGGTGCCAGTGGAAAAGCTATGCTCCTATGTAGGGATGGGCACATACCAGCTCAGGAACGAACATTTGTGATGAATTTTTGCTGTGTATAGAAATATTGATTTATAAAAAGCCTTCTGCCTTCTCCTGTTCTGTCTTTGATAATGCTGTGGCTTACTTCCCCTTGCAAGCCAAATGGTGAGGCCCAGATGGCCTCAATAGCATGCCATATAACCACACATTCTTTCACACCTCTAAGTGGAAGAGCTAGACTTCAAGGCGCCTGCTTTAAGGCTGCATAGGCCATGTCACATACATCATGGAGAAGCTGGAGGTTTGGGCCATTTGACTGCAGGCGTGGTTTTCCAAATTCCCAGCCTATCTTCTCACATCACTATGACAACTAAGTTTTGGACACACCTATGTCTACTCGCAATTGGCTCCTGGCCAGGGCTAATTTGTGACTAGATTGGGGTTTAATTGTCTGATTCCTTGGAGGAGAGCTCTCTCTCTGTTCCTGCTTGTGAGCTTTCTGATGGACACCTGAAATGCTGTCCTGCCATACGGTCTCTGGGAGAGACAAAGAACTCCTTTGTGAAGCTGAGCACATGGCTGGTGCACAAGGGGGATTTTCCCTCAGAATCCCTTGGTGTCTAACTGGACTGTGTACCTGGACATTCTTGGGCTATGGATCATCCTGGTAATTATGCATATCTCTTACTGTGTAGTGAAGGCAAAAACTGCCCTAGTCTTTCTTGTTTTGAATCCTTGTAGTCTAATTGCAAATACTCTGTGCTGAATAAAATATTATTCTCGTTTCTAACTTGTTTGATGTTGTAATTGGATCCCAAGGCTAAACTCCTGTGCCTGCTGCTCACCATACAGCTACCTTGGTAAGATTAACTGTGCAGCTCTAGATTGAGTTGTTCAATGTGTTATGTCCCAGAGGCTAACGTAAAGGTTTGGAATCCCTTGGGGAAAGCCGGGACTAGTTAAAAAGGGATTCTGGTGGCTATTGTTCTGAATCCAGAGAGGGCAGCCTACCTCTCTGGGTTGTTGTTAAATGTACTGAAAAATATAGGTTTCTCCCTCATTCCTGGACAGGCTTGGGGGTAGAAATCTATAAAGGCCGGTTCATGATTTGTGAACTGAAATTCATGGCAGGTGAACCAGCAGAAACGTTTCACAAACTTTCAAGCAGATTGCCAGGCATATGCCTTAGTCTTGCCAACTCAAGGTGGGATAGTGGGTTCTGGGAAGGAGAGACCTCAGTGAGGTCAAATGCCATCGAGTCCACCCTCCAAAGCAGCCATTTTCTCCAGAGGAACTGATCTGTGTAGTCTGCGGATCAGTTGTAATTCCTGGAGATCTCCAGGCCCCACCTGGAGGCTGGCAACCTTATGTATGCCTGGAATCCCCAAGTGGGGTTCAGTCTCCAGTATCTCCAGTTAAAAGGATCTCAGGAACTGGGAAAGACTTTTCTTGACTGTGTCCAAGCTACAATATATGATCATGAGCCTTTTCCAATAATGTACAATGGTCTGGATCAGCATAAGGTACTTTCATATGTTCTTATTCTTTTGAATTGAAATTTTTTTAATTTGGGAAATTCCTCTGCCACCACTTCAGGGAACCTGCCCAAGGCAGGTTACAAAATAAAACAATAAAAAACATAAAAGTTATTAAAACTCAAGATTCAAAAACAGCCAAAGCACAGGAAAACCACAAGCATGGAGAAACTTAAAATGGGTCTTAAACGTTTCTAAGGCTAAAAATAGACTATGAAAGGATTTTTTAAAAAAAACAAGCTGAAATGTTTTTCTCTCAACTCTGATGGATACACATCCACTCTTTTCCATCAGAGCCGCAAAGCAGTGAAA
>NW_015162495.1:444549-488278 GCF_001447785.1 Gekko japonicus
CTCTTTCAATCAAAAGTACTGAAACGAATCTTTTCTGTTCGCAGTAAATGTGATGAAACCAGCACACAGCAGTAGTGAGTCCCCCCCCCCAACCACATGAAAGCATGGCTGTCATAAAATCAAGACTGGCTTCAAAGTGGTTTGAAGAGCACAAGGTTTAATTAAGTACAATTCCACCTTTTCCGGAGGATTCTGTATCAGATGAGCATGGTTTCACATCAAATTAAAATACTGAAACTTCCCTTTATGTTTATAAGAAAGCATGCTGATATTTGTAGCAATCAACTTGTCCCAGTCTTAGTATTTATTTATTTATTTATTTATTACTTTAACTTTTACCCCGCCCTCCCCGCCGAGGCTGGCTCAGGGCGGCTTACACAAGGAACCAATAGAAAAACAATAATGTAAATATCAATATAAAATACTGGATAAAATTCTTAAAAACATTAACATATTGATGGCGATATAGCTATGGTAAAGTGCATTTAGAAATATACAATCAGTGGTACCTCCACTGTCAGAGGGCTCAGGCCAGCAGTAAAGTCGGCACAGGGCATAGATGGTAATGTGCAGCTTTTTACCTGAATGCCTGATGGAAGAGCTCCGTTTTCGCGGCCCTGCGGAACTGATGAACTGTGAGAGGTCCTGCAGGGCCCTGATCTCATCCGGAAGCTCATTCCAATAAGTTGGAGCTGCTACAGAAAATGCCCTGTTCCTAGTCGATACCAGCCTGGCGTCCTTCGGGCCAAGGGGGGGCAAGCAGTTTTGTGACCCTGACCGTCGTGCTCTCTGGGAAACATATGGAGAAAGGCGGTCCCTCAGGTAGGTAGGTCCCTGACCATAAAGGGCTTTAAAGGTCAAAACCAGCACCTTGAAGCAAATCCGGTATGCTATTGGCAGCCAGTGCAATGTCTTTAGCACAGGCTGGATGTGCTCCCACAAAAGGAGACCCATCAGCAGCCTGGCTGCCACATTTTGCAACAGCTGCAGCTTCCAGAGTTGCACCAAGGGCAGCCCAATGTACAGAGCATTACAATAGTCCAGCCTCGAGGTGACCATAGCATGGATTACTGTTGCTAGATCATCGTGTTCAAGGAAGGGAACCAACTGCCTGATCAGCTGGAGATGGTAAAAGGCTGCCTTGGCAGTGGCTGCTACCTGGGCCTCCATTATTAAGGAGGCATCCAGGAGCACTCCCAAGCTCCTGACCCTCAGCACTGGGACCAACAGTGCCCCATTGAAGGCTGGTAGTGGGATCCCTACCCTCGATCTGCTCCAACTCAGGCACAGGACCTCCATCTTCATCAGATTCAATTTCAAACAACTCAGTCTAAGCCATCCAACTACATCCTGTAACGCCCAGTCCAGGTCTTCGAGGGTAGAGTTGGACTGACCGCCCAACAACAGATATAGCTGGGTGTCATCCGCATATTGGCAACACCCTAGCCCATGCCTCTGGGCAATCTGGGCAAGGGGCCGCATATAGATGTTGAATAGCATTGGGGAAAGCACCACCCCGATTATCGGGTGCCTTCAGGACAGCTGCTCCCCCAGAGCCACCCTTTGTTCCCGGCCTTGGAGAAAGGAGATGAGCCATTGCAAGGCAAGCCCCTGAATCCCCATGTCAGTGAGGTGGTGGGCCAGTAGCTGGTGGTTGACCATGTCGAACGCCACTGACAGGTCCAACAACAACACCATCGCCATCCCGCCCCAATCCAGATGCCTCTGGAGGTTGTATGTGAGGGCAACCAGTGCCATCTCTGTCCCATGGCCTGGGCGGAAGCCAGACTGGAAGGGATCTAGCATGGAAGTGTCATCTATAAAGCTCTGCAACTGTATCACCACCACCCTCTCAATTTGCCCAAATAGGGCAAATTGGAAACTGGCTGATAGTTTGCCAATTCGGCCAGATCCAGAGATGTTCTTTTAGGAGAGGGCAAACCATGATCTCCTCGAGAGCCCCTGGGAACAGCCCCTCCATGAGGGACTTGTTGATAATATCCCTGAGGGCACCACGAAACCCCTCATGGCCAACTTTAATCAAGGTTGCACGTGATTGGGCGTACCGTTGAGATCAATCTGTCGACTTCCTCTATACTGAGTGGAATGAAATAATCTGAAATCAGAATAGAATACATGCATGAAGCCTCAAGTTCACTCACTGTCTCAACTGTGGCAGGAAGGTCACGGTGGAGTGACAAAACTTTATCTGCAAAATAGCTCGCGAAAGCCTGACAGCCGATATCAAATTCCCTAGTGTTTTGTCTGCCCTGTGGCAAGATTGTTAAAGACCAAATAGTTCTATACAATTGGGCTGGGCATGAGCTTGCGGATGCAATCATGGCTGCATAGAACTCCCTCTTTGCAGCTTTGACTGCCATCTCATAGGATCTCATAAATGTCCTATAGGATGCTCTTGTTGCTTCATCACAAGCACACCTCCACTGCCTCTCTAGCTGTCTAAGCCTTCGTTTCATCAACCTCAGCTCCTGGGTATACCAAGGGGGCCAGCCTAGAGCAAGGGTGCAGAGGGCGTCTGTGAGCAATCTTGTCAGTGGCTGTCAAGAGTCAGCTATGCCAATCCTTGACTAGCTCATCCAATGAGCTGCCAGGGGTCACTGGATCTCGCAGGGCCATCTGAAGCTGCAAAGGGTCCATTTGGCTCCACAGGTGAGCACAAATATGCTCACCGCCCAAACAGGGTCATAATGAAACATTCACTCAGGCCTTCAGGGCATGGTGGTCCAACCATGGAACTGCCCTAGCAGTAATCGAGTCCACTGTAACCCCCACCACGAAGATCAAATCAAGTGTGTGATCGGCTCAGTGAGTAGGGGCCGTTACATATTGGGAGAGTCTTAGTGCCGCCATGGACAACACCAGGTCCACTGCCTGTGAGGAGGTTGCATCGTCAGCATGGACATTGAAGTCACCCAGGACTATCAGTCTAGGGTGCTCCAATGCCCAGCCCGACATGGCCTCCACCAGGGATGACAGGCTATCAGTTGGTGCATTGGGCGGTCAGTACACTAACCAAATAGCCAAACTCTCCCTGGCTTCCCACACAAAGCCGGCACACTCTATGCCTGTGAGCCTCGGTGACAGGAGCTCCCTGAAGGAGTAAGCCTCCTGAATGAACAGAGCCACTCCCCCCCCCTTTAGTCCAAGATTGGTGGAAGACCGAGAACCCGGGAGGAGCTGACTTGGAGAGAGCTACTGTCTCCTCATCTCAAACCCAAGCCTCGGTCACGCATGCCAGATCCACATCCTGCTCCAACAAGAAGTCACAAAGGACTGAGGTCTTATTATTTATGGACCTGGCATTGCACAGCACCAATGTCGGAATGGGGTTTTTAATCCTAGCCCCACTGCCTGCCACCTTTGGGATGGGACGCAGGCTGGAAGGTGGCCGAGCTCCTCTATTTCTCTGCCCCCTTCCCTTCCAATCATGCCTGGTCCCACCACTGTATTTTCCCCTCCCCAGGAGATCTGGTATCGCTTGGCCCGTCATCATCAGACACCAGTGGTCTTCGCTACCCTGAGCCTCAGACCAACTAATAGCTGAATGATGGATAGTATAGCCTGGCTTGGTGCTACTAATGGCAGTTCACAATTCTCTTAGTGCTGTTAACCTGAATAAACCTAGTCTATCCTAACAAACCAAACTACCCTACTGACTAACAAACCATGTCCCCTAGCTAGCTAGCACTTACATTTCAATCCATTTCTATTTCCCAGGCCAGTGAGTTATATAAAGGCTAGGGATCGTCATAGTTATACATATCAATTTCCCCTATGATATGATCAATTTCCACTCTAGGATAGGTGAATCATGATACTTAATTAATTCATTTAATCACATCCTCAGATCAATTGATTTGTTCATTCCTTGCTGTCTACTGTTTAAATCATACATCCCCAGATTAATTAATTCATTTCCTATTTCCACTATTTGAATCCTAAAATCCCAATTAATGAATTAACCTAATAGATAATCAATCAATTACCTCGCTTTGCTTTAATTAAGTCTAAAATCCCCTCTGGTTAACAGTACTGTAATGCTGGTTAACAGTACTGTAATAGTATGATTTAATTCAAAGAAGTTTCCTTTCATTTTCTTGCCCTGTGTATATTGATTCTCAATAGCATTGCCAGCAACCGGGTTGCCAACTCTGGGTTGGGAAATACGTGGAGATTTTGGGCGTGGAGCCTAAGGAGGATGCAAAACTCTAGTGCAAACCTATTCCACAGCTATTTGTGGAGGAGGAGGAGGAGGAGATTGGATTTATACCCCACCCTTCACTACCGGAAGGAGTCTCAGAGCAGCTTACAATCCCTTTCCCTTCCGCTCCCCACAACAGACACCCTGTGAAGTAGGTGGGGCTGAGAGAGTTCTCTCAAGAACTGCTCATGAGAGAACAGCTCTGAGAGAACTTGTGACTGACCCAAGATCACACCAGCAGCTGTATGTGGAGGAATGGGGAATCAAACCTGGTTCTCCCAGATTAGAGTCTGTGCTCCTAACCACCACACCAAACTGGTCAGCCCAAAACCAACAGGATGGGTGATCAGCTGGTATCTGCCTGACCCCTTCAAATACAGTAAGTTCGAGTGTCGATCACATCTACGGTACAACTTGCAGCATCTCTGGGGGGCACAAATTTATCTTTATGCCCAAATGACACAAAGAGTTAACATTAAGTGAGACCTAAGCATGAGAGGGGATGTATAATAAACTAGCTATCAGGACTTGTGAAAGCCCTTGTTTGCAAGCAAAATATTTTTTATCAATAAGTCATTGAGGGAAACATATTTTCTGGCTTAGCTGAATAAGACTTTTAGCTGGCGCATCAGAGTCATCAACCTTAGAGAATAACAAACATTTGTATAATAAAATATACAAAACCCAATCAAATACATATTTACGGTGTGCCGAAGTGCAGCACAACAGTGATGGAACATCCATTGGGTAAACAATGTGTTTTATTTACAAGTTTCATTTACCCAGAAGGGCAGAAGGTTTATTGAGTGTCTCCCCAGTTTCTTATGTAAATGGCATGGCGATAATTTAGAGTCCTCGGGGGCCAAGATAATTTGACATTAACTTTATTGAGTAAACAACCTGCTTAGAAATCTTTCGGTAAATGCCTACTTAACAGAAGTGAAGGACAAAAAACTAAACTTCTTATTTTTATTTATTTAAAAAAATCAAACAAATCCATTCTAAAGGCTGAGGGTGCGTTACAAAAGGACTGAAACATGGATGCACATATATATTCAAAGTAGAGCTGTGGGCCTATGTGCTATTTATTTATTTATTTATTTATTTATTTATTAGTTAGGTTTATATCCCGCCCTCCCAAAGGCTCAGGGCGGCTCACATGCGGCAAAGCCGAGTGCAAAATTTAATAAAACATACAATAAATACAACATTTAAAATCACAATAAAACCTTCCAATGGTATGGTGCTATACCTATATTAATCCTCCAAGATGGGAACGACCCCCCCAGATTTGGTGGCCAGCTGTCTCAGTAGCGTGGTCTCCCACTACGCTGTCTCGAACTTCTGCCTGGGCCCGCTTGAGTGTAAATTATGAAGCAAGGACAGGGCCTGGGGCAGTGCAATTTGTTGCCTCTCACCTTCCTGATCCAGGAAAGTTTGGTGTCTCTATTGACCATAGAGAGCTCAGGCCTGCCTGACTTCCCTGCTCCTAGCTGGTCCCAGACAGCTGATTCATAAGAACATAACATAAGAGAAGCCAGTGTTGGATCAGGCCTCCTCACCTCCTTCAACTGGGGCCTTTTTAACCTCCTTCTCTTAGGGTTGCCAGGCACAGCCTGGGAAACAGCAGAAAACCTAGAGGCAGGAATGTGGGAGGGCAGCCATTGGTGATATTGTGATGCCACTTCCAGGCAAATCCAGAAGTGATGTCACACCTCTTTAGGAGTCACCAGAAACTCTATGAAGAGTTGGATTTATACCCCACCCTTCACTCGGAGTCTCAGGGTGGCTTTCAATCTCCTTCCCTGTGAGGTAGGTGAGGCTGAGAGAGCTCTGAGAGAACTGCTCTTGAGAGAACAGCTCTGAGAGAACTATGACTGACCAAAGGTCAACCAGCTGGCTGCATGTGGAGGAGGAGTGGGGAATCAAACCCCGTTCTCTGGATAAGAGTCTGCTGCTCTTAACCACTACACCAAACTGGTAAAAGTATAGAGTATCCAGTGCTTTCCAGAGAGGACTGACATCACTGCCAGGAAACTGCCAGTCATACCACCAGTCGGACAATCTTTAAAAAGAATTCCCACTGCTGCTTAGAGTAACAACAGGAAAGGAAGCTGTGGTCAAAGGATCCCCTTCTCACCCCTTCTTCTTTTGAACCTGCCCAAATGTCCCTGCTGCCCTGCGCCTGCTCCTGTGTAGGTCTTTTCTCCCAAGGAGACATTTGCCTTTGGGGAGAACTAGCACTGGCTGTCATTCCTCCTATCTGGTCCTCCAATGCCCTTGCAGACATACATGCAGCATACCTCCTCCTGCTCCATTATTGTGTCACTGACATGGTTCGAGCAGTGCCCCTGTTCCACCCCTTGTCTCCCGGGGCTGGGTTGCCCAGGGACATGACAGTAGGTCACTGGGTTGACAAGTTGGCTTATATCCACTATAGGTTTGTAACCATCTCTCAGCTCTGTAATATACAGCACCATCTTAAACCCCATCTCCAAAGGGTTAGAAGGGTGAACAATTTCTGTGCTGGCATTAACTAGGAGATTTCTACCTAAAGATGCACTGAGCTAACCATTTAGGGGGGGGGGGAGAGCACATTTCCTACAACAATGTTGAACAGCACATTAAATCTGAGGTTTAAAGATACAGTAAAATATTCTGGAGAAGCAGAGCATTTATCAATGAAAATAGTCAACTTAATAAGCTCTAGCATGTAAGATTTCCAATCTTCTTGGGATGATTATTACATGGCCAAATAAAGAATTTACTACATGGAAGCTTTATTACATGGCTGGAATATACAGGCACGGAACAACTCAAAGTGCTCAATCACTATTTTCCTTTCTCTGCCTGCTTCAGAAGAAACAAGTAAGCAGCTTATTAGTGGCTACTCTCTTTGGTGCTTTTTGCTGTTGCAGCCAGAAGCAAAGCAGAACCCTGATTACATATGGAAGAAAAGAACCTTAAAACTTATATTTGCATGCAAGCCTATTGTGATGGACTGCACTTTTAAGAAGCTTAGAAGTGCTGTACAAACAGCTAAAGGACTGTGAAGGGTTAGTTCTTCACAGAAACAGAGAGCCTTGAATGACAGGCTGCTCAAAGCAATCCGATTGGTTAATATCAGCTGAGCAGAGAAAGACTTGAGAGCTGCATGCTGAGGATTCAGTCAGATTTCTGCCTTGACTGAGTTGAATATTGACCATTTGATTTCAGCGCTAGCTGAGGAGAGTTGAGTACTGACAGTTTCAGAATTAAGCCTTAACTGATAGCAGTTTAACAGAGGCCACTTCTGCGCTGTCATTTTAGTCATTCATTTCTCCCTAATGCTGCAAGGTTTCCCCCCCCCCATGTGTTTTGCTTTCTCTAGTAGTCCCAGTTGGAGCAAAACACATGTGGAAAAGGGAGGGGGGACCCAAAGCAATAGGGACAAATGAGCAACACAAATGGCCATAGACAGGCAAAGTGGGGGAAGTTGGCAAGGAAGTTTGGGAAATAGGCAAAGACTCCCATTCTGGCCAAGGAAAGGGGATAGATGTTCTAGAGAGAGAAGGAAATTCCTTACCTAGTCTAAACAGGGATTTAGCTCTGAAAAGTGCAGAGATCCCTGGTCTGGTGTGATTAGAAACTGCCTTTGGAGACCTTAAGATTCAGTTAAAAACTCAAGACAAGTACTGGTATTTCAATAGAAGGAGTTTGGGTACTGTAAAGAGCTTACCATCCTTCTGGAAACTGAGAGAGAATACTCAAAGAGCAAAAGCCTCTCAACATAAAGATTTAAGTCACTGTGAAAAGCTTCAGAAACTCTCATTAGCTTGAAACATAAGAACTGAAGTCTTTGCATGTAGTTATTTTACCTCAGAGTTATCTATATTGTGTTACCTCAGAAATTTCATCCCAATCCTTTCCTCAGATTCCTGCACTGAGCATACAGCCAAATTATTAGACAAAATATTGTGACAGGGTGGGACAGCCAGATTTCTTCAGAAAAGAAGAAAACAGATGACTAGGGTGGCTCAGTAACAAAAGGGAAAGGAAAACTGAGGGAAAATATTGCCTCTGAGGGAGGGAAATGGACAGAGCCATCATACCTATGTATCAAATCGTATACTGGAAACCATATTTTTACTCCCTTATACTGAGTTAGACCATTGCTTTAGTATTGTCTACTCTGACTGGGGCAACAGTTCTCCAGAGGTTTTTCAGATTACCAACTATCTGACCCATAAAAAAAAAACCCCTTGCAAATGTCAAGGATTGAACTTGGGTCTTTTGGCATACAAAGCAGATATTCTACAATAGAGAGGGCCCATGGTCATGGCTCACAGGCAGAGCATGTGCTTGGCATGCAGAATGTCCCAGGTTCAATCCCCAGCACTTCCAGTTTAATGGATGAAGTAGTAGGTGATATGAAAGACCTCTGCCTGAGACCTTGGAGAGCTGCTACCAGTCAGAGCAGACAATACTGATCATGATGGACCAATGGTCTGATTGAGTATAAGGCAGTTTCATGAGTCTGTGTGTACCACTGTGCCATGTTCCCTTCCATTTTTATCATGCTGATAGCAGTCCATATGTTTGTTTGTTTGTTTTACTGTGTTCTTCATTTGCATTGTCCAAACTCTATTGTATGAAGTGGTTTTGACAGGCTTTGCATGTGAACCTTACATAGATAAAGGAGAAATCATTTTTTTTTAAAAAGGTAATGTTAATAACTGATAGTCAAGATTCTCAGCAGTCAAGACCATATACCATTGTCACATTATCTTCCTCTCCCTTTTAAGAATGTGTAAGGGCCATTATTCATTACATATCTCAGAAAGCAGATTTAGTTTCATTGTTTGGAAATGGGGCATGAAACTATTTAACGGTAAGGCTGCTGTTGGCCAGCAGCAACTATAAAGAACAGACTGGGGTATCTGTGGTGTAATGCTGCTAAACAAAAGGGTCACTTGGCTGTGGGCAAATGTGTGGCCCTCTCCACCAGAATTTCAGCAAACCCGGTAAATTTCATATTTGTTTCTAAACGCATTATGCCTTATACTGCTTGTTACTTTTGAGGGGAAATGTGAATAATGTCAGTCAGCTGCTGATAAATGAGAGAAGAAGAGTGAGATTTACAGCCAAATTTCTCCAGTCTTTCATATGGGTTTCCTTCAGATCCAAAGAAAGGAACCGTATTGGCTTCCTTGGCAGAATTCTCTCATGCTCTTCATTCCAGAGAAAGTGGTCACACAAGACAAGAGAGGGAACAAAAACCATGTGTCTAAAAGATTGGAAGAAAATAATGTTATTCCTCCCTCCCTCCCTTTTTTAGCACATAGGGATGCCAGCTTCCAGGTGGGTCCAGGGAATCTCCCAGAATTATAACTCATCTCCAGACTACAGAAATCAGTTCCCCTGGAGAAAATGGATGCTATGGAGGGTGGACTCTCTGGCATTAGACTCTGCTGAGGTCCTTGTGCTCCCCAGGCTGATAAATGAGAGAAGAAGAGTGAGATTTACAGCCGAATTTCTCCAGTCTTTCATATGGATTTCCTTCAAATCCAAAGAAAGGAACCATATTGGCTTCCTTGGCAGAATTCTCTCAAGCTCTTCATTCCAGAGAAGGTGGTCACACAAGACAAGAGAGGGAACAAAAACCATGTGTCTAAAAGATTGGAAGAAAATAGTGTTATTCCTCCCTCCCTCCCTTTTTTAGCACATAGGGATGCCAGCTTCCAGGTGGGTCCAGGGAATCTCCCAGAATTATAACTCATCTCCAGACTACAGAAATCAGTTCCCCTGGAGAAAATGGATGCTATGGAGGGTGGACTCTCTGGCATTAGACTCTGCTGAGGTCCTTGTGCTCCCCAGGCTCCATCCTCAAATCTCCAGGAGTTTCCCACCCTGAAGCTGGCAATCCTATGACCTCCCACCCCACATCAGTAGCCGGGGGGGGGGGAATCTGGCAACACTACACATAGCTTTGCTCCCTTCCCCAGCCAAGAGAACAAAGAATTTGCAAAACAATGGGTTGCCCCACAGTAACAATCTACACACTCACTGTGCATGTTGTCTCTTTTTGTTGCTGTTTGCTGTAGTTCTGTGGTCTTGGGTTTCCTGACTGGATTCCAGACTCACATATTTCCTTACTTTACCTTACAATGCCATAAACACCCCCCCCCAAGCATCCATTTTCTCCAGGTGAACTGGTCTTTGTAGTCTGGAGACAAGCTGTAATTCTGGGGGATCCCCAGGTCCAACCTGAAGGCTGGCATCCCTAACAGTTGCTCAGATTTCCATGCCACTTAAAGCCTGAAGAAACATGTTTCTACCTAAAATAACTACTCTCCCTGCTTCAGATCCCTTCACTGCTTCTGTAAGGCCTTGTGCATAGCCTCAGTGTTAGCCAAATTGCCTTATCTCTCCTATATAATAAAGCTGTTTTGGTGTGACTCCTGGACACACTCCCACAGCCTTTGGCCTGCTCGGCTGCCACTCTCACTGACTCCCAATCCCCTGGCTGCATTGCTTCGCTGCGTTGGCTCGGCCCCACCCACAGAGCTGGCAGCCAGCATCTTATTCTCAGTCTGGAGGGAGCCGGGGAAGGGGATAGATGCTCTGCTGAGGGAGCAGCAACCCCTCCACAGTGGAGAAGGAGGCAGACGTAGTGAGCGGCAGAAGCAGGAGAAGCACTCATCTTCACTGCCCCTCGTGGCCCCTCTCCCTCAGCCACAAGGCCGGCACTTTGTCAGGGCAATAGCTCAGTGGGATGTACCACAGAGAAGGCTGCCCAGTGCCTTTCAAAGGCTCCCCTGCCTTCCTTCAGCAGCGGCGGCACTGCCAGGGAAGGTCTGGCTAGAGAGGCTGGAGATCACTCAGAATTACAACTGCTCTCTGGGGAGATGGAGAGCTGAAGCCAGGGGGCAGATAACAGTAGGTTGAGAGTTGGGTGGGAGGGAGATAGGGTTGCCAACTCCAGGTTGGGAATTTCCTAGAGATTTGAGGGGTAGAGCCTGGAGAGGGTGAGGTTTGAGGAGGGGTGGGACCTCAGACAGGTACAATGCCATAGACTCCACCCTCCAAGCCAGGCATTCCCTCATGGAGAACCATTGTTGCCTATCTATAGGGGAGGGATGGAGATCACGCAGAATTACAACTGCTCTTCAGATGGCAGAGATCAGTTCCCCTGGAGAAAATGGTGGACTCTGTGTCATTATACCCTGCTGAGGTACCCACAGTAAATTGACGCTGAGTGCCCAAGACTGGGGCACTCTCCCAGAGCCTCTTTCTAGAGCTTGTTACATTTATTTCCACAACGGGCCTTATTCCTAGTGTTATTAATAAATGTGGGGAATTACAAATATCAAAGGACAATGGGCATTAATTATAAGACCATAACCTGTGTATACCAGAGTTTAAGTTCCCAGCTCCCAAGAATAGACAGTGAGACTAGATTACTAAAGCAGTGATTTCTTTACTAAAGAATTCTTCAAACATACAAATATAAAATCAAGCATACACACACAATTCAGAGCTAAGAATTCAGATAGAAAAGTACAGATAGAAAAGTACGCTTTCATTAGCAGTTAGTATCGTTGGTGGGGTAATACTGTACTGTATCTGTATGGTGAGATGAGTTGATCTTGCAGTGAAAAAGGGATAAAATAAGGGGGAATGTGTTGTGGGTTGACCATCAACAGACGTGGGAAGTCCCAAACAGCGCTAGGAATGGAACCAACAAGATAGGGTGGGGTTAGGAGAGGCAAAAGCAAGGAAGAGAGCAATGGCATGGTGCTATTTTTTTATAGCTAAAATGTGATCTGAGGCTAACACCTGTGGTCACATGGTCCCCAGGAGATATTAACTAAAACCTAAATTTTGAATGAGGCAGAAAAGGGATTAATGGTTGGGCAACTGCAAGTAATGGTTTGGCTGGGAGTGACACCTCTTCAGGAGGGAGGGTAGACAAAGGAAAGAAGGAAGAGAACCAATCAGGTTGCAGGACTGGAATTTTGGATTAACAACCAGATGCTTAACAGCTGTGTTATTTTGATGGGTAGCAGGAAGACTTGATGGCTCGCTAGTGTCATGATCAGGCACATTTTTTTGTCTTAGGCTCGAGAGGAATGCATGCTTCTTCTGGTGATGTTAATATGTGGGGGTGGGGGGAATGCTTGTGTGATGGAGAAGGGAGTTTTTCATGGCATCTGTGCAGGAACATCTCGTCCTTTTTGCAGAGTATGGCTTCCCTCTGTGATCTGCTGCTGCTTCTGTGTGCACGGAGGTCAGGGCTGCTGGTCTGCATTTTGGTGCTGGCATGCCTGCGGAGATGCAGGAGCAAGAAACTTCTTGTAGTCCCGGGGTCCACATCTAGCTTGGCATGCTGCTTAGGCACAAGGCTCCCCTTGGCCAAAGTACATTCCTTTAGACAAGTATAAGGGCACTGCTCTTGGGCTATAGTTCTGTCCATTGCCCTCTTTTCACAGTTCAGCAGAGCAGTTATATTTAAGAGTCTTTAATAATGCCATCTGAAGTGGCTGCATGGCAACATCAGGGCCTGACTCCCAAATGACAGTTGACGTAACTGTATTTGTTCATACTCATCCTTCATTATCTCTGCCTCTCCCTTTCCTTTGTTCTCACCTCCAGTAGTGTAATTTAGAATGTAAGGCAGGGAGGAGGGCTGGGGCTGTCTTTTTCTTTCTTTCACTCATTCTCTTCTATAATATAATAAAGCGCTGTCAAGTCACAGCCAACTTGTGGTGACCCTTTACAGAGTTTTCAAGGGAAGATATGAGGAGAGGTGATTTGCCATTGCCTGCTTCTGCATAGCAACCCAGGGCTTCCTTGGTGGTCTTCCATCCAAGTACTCACCATGGCCAACCTTGCTTAGCTTCCAAGGTCTGACAATCTTGGGCTAGTCTGGGTTATTCAGGCTGCTGTTCTATCAAATACTGTGCCTATAGATGGTGGTCAACACAGAAACAACAACTTTGAAGCGTCCTGAGCTTTCCCACCCCATAATCCCATTACTTCTTTCGTTTGGAGCCACAGCCCTTCTTCCTTTCAAACACTTAAGCAATTTCAAAGAACAAATAAGTTAATTAATTAATTTTATGCACATTGGTGTCCTTTAATTAAATGTCGTTTTCTAGTTAAAGAATTTTAGGTTGGTTTTTTTTAAGTGCAGAATTCAAAAACCTCCGGTGAGAAGCATCGCCAGAGATGTGCGCCTAGCAATTCTGATCCCAGCCATGATGCTTTTAAAGATATCTCACCTGAATTTAACAGGCTTATTTAAAATTTAAAGTGTACAAGTAAGGGCCATGGCTTACACCTACATCCTTTTTAAAAACAGCGCATGATGTGCTTTGAAATGAGAACACAGAGGGAAAAGGATTAGTGACAGCAGATTACACTTTCTCCCTTCTAATTTAAACAGCTCTAGAGGTTATTCCCCAGAGAATCCGAATGAGTGACTGCCAGTGAGATACCTGATAAACAATTAAATGCCCGAGTTGCAGAGATGCCAAGCTGTACATGCACACGTGAGTGTCAATGCAACCGCTCTCACTGCAGAATTAGCTACAGGCCAGCTTGGCTTCTTTTTTCAGAATAAGTTTCATCTGAATGGTATGCTTCATTTTCCAATTGTTCCTCCCCTTCTTCTTTTCTCCACTTCCCACTCCAATAGACTACTACTTCATTTTTTTTTTAAATTAGCTTTTTTACATATAGGTATGACAGTATATGCAGGGCAGGACCAGAAGGGCCCCAGTCCAATGTTCCCTCTAAGCTGTGGAGTCTTGTGAACAAAAATTCTACTTTGTGAGCTACTGGCATTAAAGTTGTGAGTGAGCAATTTGGCCACTGCATAAATTAGTTTGCTCTGGAGCCATCTTTCCTGAGCTAAGACAAAAAGGTGTGAGCCGGAGGCTAAAAAACTGTGAGCTAGCTCACACCAACTCAGCTTAGAGGGAACACTGCCCCAGTCATAGTTTGACTGTATCCATTGAGAGCCCTGGCCGATGTGGACTTTCATAAGACAGTGTCCCTATCATCTATTTCATAGTTTATTGTGGATGAGAGTTGAAGAAACAGTGGAGGAGCGATCCCCTCGACAACTGCAAACTTCTCCCATTTGCAATAATAGAAGAAAGGAATCCCTGTTTCTTTGGCTATGAACCAGTTCTGGACTGCCCAGCCATTTAGTGGGAGGGGGAGAGGGAAACTTGAAATATACAGTGGGGGAGAGGGAAAGGGTGCCAGCCAATGCAGCCAACCATTGCTGCCCTCAACGAAAAGCCTGGCGGAACATCTCTGCCTTGCAGGTCTTGCGGAATTGCAGAAGGTCCCGCAGGGCCCTGGTGTCATTCGGCAGAGAGTTCCACCAGGTTGGGGCCAGGACCAAAAAGGCCCTGGCCCTAGTCGAGGACAGTCAGACATTCCTAGGGCCAGGGATCACCAGCAAGCTGTTATCAGTGGACTGCCAAGCTCTCCCAGGGACATAGCGGAGGAGGTGGTCTCGCAGATACGTTGGTCCCAGACTTAAAGATGCTGCAAATTTCAATGCAAATAGATAGGTGAACATACCTTGTTGGACAGCCACAATCACCTGTGAGCTGAACACCTGAGCTGTTTGCTTATCCATCTTGAACATCTTCAGAGCGGTGCAATGGCTGTGAAAGCTGAGTTACCTTGCAATGATGCAGTTTCAACTATCATATTACATATGACCCATCAGAATGAGCCCCAGCGTTACCCCTTCTGATTCCTCTTTTTTTTTTCAGAACTCTAAGCAGAGTATGATTTCCCATACCTTAAATGTCCTTTGGTTTTTGTTTTTTCCGAAGCATGAATTCAGAGGCATTCTGCAGATAATTCTAATTACTTATTAAGGAGACATCTGGTTCTATTTCCTCAATAATAACTTTTAGTGCTGATGATAACTGCTCTGATCAAAGGCGGAGGACTTGTTTCAGATTATAACACTACATCTTCATAAATTGCCTGGCGTCTACTTCCACTATTATCTTTTGTTTTTAACTTACATGCAATCCAGCCTACTTATAAATCAGCAGGCGTGATGGTTACTCTGCTATTGTCACAGATATTTTTACCATTAAAGAATACAAGGAAAAGATGGTCTGAATTACATAGTTAAAAAGCATTACACCAAATTATTTTGCATCCACCTGTTACAGATAATTCCAGGCCTGGTTTGCACAGGCTGAAAATCAAATGTGAGTGATAGCAGGAGGCTTGCCAGCCCCAGCAGTGGCAGGAGCAATTTGGGAACAGAGACTGGCAGTTATGTCACTTCTGGATAGGAACCTGGAAGTGACATCAATGTGTCATGCAACACTCTAGGATTTTCCTTAATCTCTATGGTAAAAACCAAAGAGATCAGGAACAGTCCTAAAGCATTAGGCAACATGGCAATGTCACTTTCAGTTTCCTGGCCAGAAGCGACATCCTGGCATTCTGCAATACTGTCCCCCTCCCCACTTTTCCTTGGCTGCTCCCCTGAGTGCTGCCAGGGGGTTGCTCACTAGAAGCAGACATGTGGCAACCATGGATAGCACTGGGGTCATCCATCCCATTCTTCAACTGTATGAAGGATATATGATGTAGGACGTATCCCAAGGGCCAACTTCAGTGATCAGCGCAGATGGACAGCTGCAGAGGCCCTTAGCCTGGTAGAGGGAGCCTGCTGCCAAGCAGTAGAACTTGGCCCTTCCACTCTCACTGGGAAATAGGAGATCACCCCATGGTTCCTTGCAAAATCATCCAGGCCTCTGAGGCAAACTCTTATTTTATTTGTTTGTTTGCAGGGCTCTGGGCAATGTACAACATTCATTAAAACATCAAGATAAAATAGTTAAAACATTAGTAACGTATTTCAAGCAAATAGATGGCGTATACTAACCGCTCCCATTTCAGACTGCTGGACGCTTCTCAAGCAGGGGAGAGGAGGGCAAAACAGATATGAAAAGTAACTGGAGCAGAAACGGTGCCAGCTATGATGGATAACGTTGCTGTCCTCAACCAAAGGCCTGGCGGAACATCTCTGTCTAACAGGCCCTGTGGAATTGTATAAGGTCCCACAAGGCCCTGATGGTATATGGCAGAGAGTTTTACCAGGTTGGGGCCAGGACCAAAAAGGACCTGGCCCTGATCAAGGACAACCAGATAGCTTTAGGGCCAGGGACCACCAGCAAGTGGTTATCTGAAGAGCATAACTCTTCGGCATCAAGAAAGCCTGTAATGGGCCGTCCGGCCAGACGGTGGCAGTGCTCCGCTGCAACTTGAAGCAGTCCTGGAGAAAAGCTGACGACATCAAGCCACGCCGAGGGAAAAATGCCGTTAGAATATGTCTGACCCTACAGCTGAACAAACTCCCCGTCGACTGCGAACGTGTGTGATTTAAAGATTTATATGTTGTCTTCCCTTACCCCTTTGAATCATTGTTAGTCCTGTGTGTATATGAGTAACTGTAAATCGCTCATAAGGGAGGAGACGATCCAGTAGATACATCAGTCCCTGACCACTCAAGGCCTTGTAGGTCAATACCAGAACCTCGGACTTGGTATTTCAGTGCACTGGATGTTTATGTGCCATCCGTGACATTCCCATCAGGCCTCGCGCCACCGTGTTCTGGATCAGTTGGAGCTTCCGGGTCAGTTTCAAGGGCAGGCCAGCATAAAGCGAGTTACAGTAGTCTAGCCTGGAGGTGACCGTTGCATGGATTTAGTGATGGAGGGAGCAAGGAAACATGACTGTGTGATATAAAAGTGTGCCTCTCACTCCCTACAAGCAATCCTACCAGCTGTACCTGAGATATCACAATGTTCCAAGGGCCTGTGGAATGATGTTGCTTTTCCAGATGAGAGCAATGTCATCAGGAGGCATCAGAATAGTCAAGCTGTGATCCCATTCCAGCCAGGAAATGGAAGACCACTGTGAGGCCCCTGAGAAGTCACAGGGGTTTCTGAGATAAACTCCCGCTTCCGGGTTGGTATGGCACTGAAGGGATCGGACACGGAGCAAGTAAATGTGATAGAAATATTATCATAATGTATTTATAGCTGAATGAGCCGATAGGATTAGAGTATTCAGGGACAGGGAGGGTCAGGAAATTACAGTTTGAAAATGGCTGACAGAGAAAACATGACTAATAACAGAGTTAAGTGGTAAGGATTTTATTAGGTCTTTTCAGACTGACAGACAACTGGTATAGACACCAGAAAAACAGTTATCATGTTCTCAGCCATGGGTAGTTGAGAGAAAATATGATTCTTTGTAACTTGTAAGAAACTCTGGTTTCAAGCCTACCTGGAAAAAAGCCTGTTTACCATGACTAGTGCTACTGAATCCTGTCACCTCAGATTTAATGCTTATATTTATGCTTGTCATCCTCCATGTGGGGCCTGGAGGTCTCCCACTTGTACAACTGATCTAAAAGCTACAGACATCAGTTTCCCTGCAGAAAATGGTTGCTTTGTAGGGTGGACTCTATGGCATTGTACCATGCTGAGGCCACTCCCCTCCCCAAACCTCACCTTCTCCAGGGTCCATCCCCCCAAATCTCCAGGTATTTCCCAGCCCAGAGCTGGCAACCCTATGTAATTTTACAGAACAAATCCATTACTTTCTGACAGGGCTTTTTTTGTAGAAAAAGCCCAGCAGGAACTCATTAGCATAATAGGCTACACCCAACAGCAGAAACTCATTAGCATATTAGCCCACACCCCTGACAGCACAGCTCATTGGCATATTAGGCCACACCCCCATGTTACCAGAAGTGTGCTCATCCAGCCACACCCACCTTTTGCTTCTTATTCTGTTTACCTTGTTTGTTGTCCAAACCCAGGGCTTTTTTGTAGCAGGAACTCCTTTGCATGTTAGGCCACACACCTCTAATGTAGCCAGTCCTAAAGAGTTTCTGCTGTTGGGTGTGGCCTATTATGCTAATGCGTTCCTGCTGGGCGTGGCCAACTTGGAAGTCAGCCGGAACTCCGTTCCTGTGCGTTCCTGCCCCAAAATAGCTTTGCTTTCTGAGTATTGGCATTTGAGGGCTTAACTCAGCCGATGCTTAGGTCAAATGTTTGACAGTTTACAGAACAAGGGTTCTTTCACCCCCATGAGCGGCTTGCTGGCTGCCTTAGAGGAAAGTTGACCTGAGGTGGTGTACAGGTGAGATACAGGTTTCCAGGGACAGCTTGTTGCAGTTAGGTAGGCAGGTGGGTCGGTGACCGACAGAACCCCTCTTCTGCTTGATTCGATTCATTATTGGAAGCAGAAGGACTGTAAGGATGCTTTGATACACCTCCTAACTGAGCAGAGGCACCTGTCTCCATTGCTCAGGTGCTGCAGTTCCCTCCCACTCCCCCCCAGATGGAAAAGCGGCAGTGTGATCCTAGTGAGCTGAGCTCCCTGCAGTGCTGGGGTTTCAGGGTGAGGTGGGCTGGCAGTGAAAGTAAAAGTCAATGGTGTTGTGATTCAGGAAGGAATTCTTCACACACACACACAGAGGTTCTTAAGACAGCAGGGGGTTAAGTAATGGAGTTTGTTCTGCGCATGTGCCAATATGGGCTCCCAGCAGGCTGCCTGATGTGACTAACGAGTTAGCTGCTGATTGCAGAGATAAGAAGGCAGCACAGAAACTGGAACTACGCTAATCATTTTAGAATTTGAAAAAAACCTTGAAAAAACAAAACAACACAGGGAGTCTAGATTACGATTCCATTATCTGCAAGTCTTGTGACAACTATGCTTTAAACAGCATCCTGATGTTGTCGTTTCCCTTCCTGCCCTATGATACGTAGTTTCCCTCATGATGTGATGTCAAGCACTTTCCCCAGAATGATAACAAATAGGGTGGGAAACGATATGATAAAATACTGTTCGTGCAATTGATGCCATTTTTTTGCAGGAGCACCATGTCTGGTACAAAGCATAATTTCCTCCTGAGTGTACCTCTCATCCTAGGGCACTCCCTCAGCTGGGGGAACTGTTATTTTGGCACTCTGTAGTATTGGTTCAGGTAGGGAAATGCACAACATGATGTACCTGTCAACACAGAAAATAAAACACAGGGTTGCCATTTTCTGCAGAATCCCTGTGTCGGCTGTAAAAGATAATTTCAAGACTGTGCCATCTATTATCAAGTACACATCAGTCTGACGGTATTATTTCTTTCCAGATGTCCTGCAGAAAGGGATCGTTTCCAAAGTTTTCAGTGGGAAATTTTGTGGGGTAAGCATGGGGTGAATAAAACTGTGGCTTTATTAGCAGGCCCTTTACAGCCGCTTGTGACTTCCTGAGGTGACTGCTTACTAAGACAAAACAGCAAAAACAAAACAAATCACCCTGGGCTCTACAGCTTTTCAGTTCTCCACATGAGCAAACACAGAACATGCTTGACAATCTTTGGACTGCACCTTTAGGTCATAAGAGACGTATAGGGAAGTGCCGGAGGCAGTCCTATACTTCCACACACCTAGGTGGAGCTGGTGTGTTGTTATCCTTCGAGACCTGCACTAGCAAGCTGCACAGCACTAAAGGCATTCTGAGCTACAATTTCTGCTGTTTGGGAAGAAGTGGAGTTAGCGAAGAATGTTGGAAACAAATGAATGTGTCTATCTCTTGCCACCTGGGGATAGTTTGAGAAATCAGGACACTACTGATCTGCTTAACTCCAAAGTTTTCGAAGTTACATAAGCAGATGGATATATTTCCAAGCTTAACAATACCAACAGACCTGAGGATTTATACTGGAGGCAATTTCCTTTCATTGCCTCATATATTGCTAGGCTGCTGGAGATTTTTTAAAATGCTTTCTCTGGCATGAAAACGATGAATCATCTTCTCTCCGAGCTGCCGCACAGTGGCCAATGGTGTCTCAAACTGTGAGAAAGATTTTATTTATGGTCCCTTTTCCAATCTTTAGGATGTGGAATTATTTTATATTGATGGATTAATTTCCGCTGATTATAAAGGTCGAATATCTGTTGTGCCGGGCTCTCTCCTGTCGATGGCATATAATAATTTGAAGCATGTATTGAGTTCTTTTTCCTGATCTGCATGGCCCAGGCTAGCCCGATCTCATCAGATCTCTGAAGCTAAGCAGGATCAGCCCTGATTAGCAGTTGGGTGAACATAAGAACATAAGAGACGCCAGTGTTGGATCAGGCCAAAGGCCCATCCCGTCCAACACTCTGTGTCACATAGTGGCCAGAAATACCAGTGCCATCAGGAGGTCCAGCAGTGGGGCCAGGACATTAGAAGCCCTCCCACTGTTGACCCAAGCACCAAGCCCCAAAATGACAGAGCATCACTTGCCCCAGAGTCCCTATCTATACCTTGTGGCTAATAGCCACTGATGGACCTCTGCTCCATATGCTTATCTAATTCCCTTTTGAAGCCGTCCATGCTTGTAGCCGCCACCACTTCCTGTGGCAGTGAATTCCATGTGTTAATCACTCTTTGGGTGAAGAAGTACTTCCTTTTATCAGTTCTAACCCGACCGCTCAGCAATTTCATGGAGCGCTCACGAGTTCTTGTATTGTGAGAAAGGGAGAAAAGTACCTCTTTCTCTACCTGCTTTATCCCATGCATAATCTTATAAACCCCAATCATGTCACCCCTTAGTCGTCATTTCTCCAAGCTAAAGAGCCCTAAGCGCTTTAACCTTTCCTCATAGGGAAAGTGTTCCAACCCTGGTGGGAGATCACCAGGGAACTCCAGGGTTGCTACATGGGGACAGGCAGTGGCAACCACCTCTATTCGGCTCCTGCTTTACAAACTCTATGGGGTCACCATAAGTCAACTGCAACTATACTGCACTTCACACCACCACTGAGCTCTTTCCCCCTCCTTCCCATAAGCCATATAAGGACTTAGGCTGCGGTCACACATACTAAATAATCCACTTTCAATCCACTTTCAGTGCACTTTCCAACTGGATTTTTACTGTGTGAACTGGCAAAATCCACTTTGAAAGTGGATTGAAAGTGGATTATTTAGTGTGTGTGACCGCAGCCTTAGATGCAGCTTAGGTGTGAGGAGCAGAGGGGACAGAATTTACCTGTGAGAATTCCTTTCAATGCAGTGTGAGAGGGGAAAGGTGAGTTCAGGTGGGGAGGGACAAGTAGGGTTGCAAGCACTGCCTCAGCAAATGGTGGGAGATTTTGAGGGGTCATGGAGTTTGGAGAGGATGTAATATCACTTCCAGGTGATGCTCTAGGAATTTCTTCAGATCTCTATAATAAAGACCACAGAGACATGGAAATTCCTAAAGCATCAATAGGGAGGCCATTTTTGAGCCATTTTTGTTTCCGTCCCTCAATTTCTTGAGGGTGGTGGAGTCAGAATGGTGTAGTGGTTAAAGTGTTGGACTAGGATCTGGGAAAGCTGGGTTCAGATCCCCACTCTGCCATGGAAGCTTGCCGGGTGACCTTGGGCCAGTCACGCACTCCAAGTCTAACCTACCTCACAGTGTTGGTTGTGAGAATAAAATGAAGAGGAGGAGAAAGATGTAAGCCACTTTGGGTCCCCATTAGGGAGAAAGGCAGGATATAAATAAATGCATAAATAAATAAATAAATAAAAATACCCAGCACAGGCAGGTGAATGGAAGTCTTGGGATTAAAGCAGGTTTGGTTCACACTGGCTGATTTTAATGATCTTAAAGCACAATTGTCTGGAGTTTCATATTGCCTTGTTCTAGAGAAGAACCAGAGGCATCATCAAGGCCAGTCCTTGCACAGTAGCTCATAGATGCATCTTGCAGCATCACCCCCCACATTTGCCCTAATTTCACCTAACCTTACAGTATGGCCAACTGGCTTTCTCCTGTCTTCCCTAACAGGCCACACATAAAGGGTCTGCAGGAAAATATGGTAGAATGACCATCCTTCACACACACAATTTTAATAGTGGTTCCAGATGATGTCATCAGATAGATGACGACATCATCTATCTGATATTGCTGATTTTTCCCCAGCAGCTAATTAGTTACATTTCACACACACACCCACCCGGTTTGTGCAGAATAGAATTACAGGTTCTGAGCTACATGAATGGACTTTGCCGTATGTTTTTAACAGAGTAACTGCCACTAGATGATAGTTTCCAGAAATATCATATTACCCAGTGTTCCCTAAATTTCCGATAGCCAACACAGTTATTTCTCAGTTAGAGGCCCACCTCACTTGTACAGCTATTTTTGTTCCCCCTTTTCAAGCATGGAAGATGAAGAACTAAGCAATCTCAGAGGAGCCCTCATTCTGAGCATGCTTCCTGATTGGTGAACAATTGTTCTGTTTCTCTACATCGACTGTGATTGGAGGATTCTGTGAGGGGCACTGAATCATAACAGCACAGTGGTCTGACCATCACAGCTGAAATAGTCGCAGAGGGACCTGAAGGGGGGTGCCGAGGAGGATGCTACTTCTCCAACACATAGTCAAGAAAGGGTTGAAAACACTTTAAGTAGTCAGGAGGCAGGAAGAAGGTGAATGCTCTCAGGAAGAAGAGCACAGTATTGGCCCTCCTTGGTCAAGAGAGATGACCTCCTGGCAGTTCAGAAAGGTAATTCTGTTCCTTCCTCCCTGAGCAAAGTGGATATTGGGCAGATTTAAGCTCAGGTAGCAACACCAAGAACACCAGAATGGCTCTACCCTCCTGAGAGTGGGGAAATGGACAGACTATTTGGCCAGTGTGAACTGTCCCTAGAAGCTAAAATGACTAAACTAAGGCGATCATACTCTGGTTACATGACAAGAAAACTAGAGTCACAGGAGAAGCCAATAATGGCCCCTGCCACACGGCAGGGGAAAAGGCGGCAAAAAGCGTGGCTTTTTAAAGCCGCGCCAAAGTTGAAACGGCGCGGCAGGATCCCATGGATCCCCTGGCCCCGCCACCTTTTCTCCCCGGCACGATCAGACGCCGGGGAGAAAACACAGCTCTGACGGCGAGCCAGCCGAACTGCGCATGTCGGAGCATGCACAGTTTGGCTAGGAGCCGGGGACGCGCCGGCGCATCCTTGCGCCGGCGATCAGACTCCCGGTTTGCGGTGCACCAGTGAGATGAACCACCTCGGTAGGTGGTTCCAACTTGCTCCGGATTATCGCATGGATGGGCCAGTTCGGGGACGGAAGCACTACGCTTCCCAGATGTTGTGGCGTGATTGCGGCCATTTGCTCCACCCCCGAACTGTCCCGCTACTGGCCCAAATCCCCTTGTGTGAACGGGACCAATGCCAGGGAAAAGGAAGGGAGCAGGAGAAGAGAAAGGCCCAATGTGAGATGGATTGACGCAATCAAGGAAGCTGTCATGAGCACCGATGACGGTGCTGAGTCCCCGCCCAAGTTGACATCGCAGCCAGAGGCACCGACATTGCCAGAACCAGAGCCAGCCCCTCTGACTCCTCACTAGTCGATAGCTCGCCAGCACCTGAGCCTGTAAATCCCGCACCTGGTACTGCAACAGCTGAAGAGGTACAGGTGCAATCAGGGAGCCCACCTGACTCACTTCCGTGGGTGGTTCAGCTAAGGGAGCAGCTCCGCAGAGACTTAGGCCCCCGCCATCGAGATGCACACTGGCAGGGACAGCGAGCTCTGAGTATTAGCAGGAGCGCTGCCACTGCCATGGGAAGCTTGGCCAGAGTCCTGTATAACTCCCACTCAACATTGGGCTCTCGTGGAAGCAACAAGTCACCTCCATGCATGCCTCACATCCACCTTCGTCTCCTGTCCTCGGACCCCCATTCTGGCTCAGATTAATGGCTTCCTGACCCCTGCTTCCTGACCCCTTGTTTGTACTCACAATTTGGCTCTCGCTCTGTCTCTCCTGGCAACGAGCTCGGACCGGACTTGACTTCTGCCTCTCATCCCAAGCACAGCCTGTGACAGAAGCCACAGCCCTCAGTTTGCAAGAACTGAGCAAGGCTGTTAACAAGAGGACATTTTGCAGATCTTTAATTCATAGGGTACCCATAATTCGGATGCAAATTGACGGCATTTAGTGAACACACATTTGGCCAGTGGTGAGAAAGAGGCCACCCACCCGGTTCAGTGGAAACAAAGGAAGACGTTAGCACCTAGTATGCTACCAGCCTATAGCTGGGGTTCTGGCTCTCAGAGGTCATTAGAGGAGTAGCACAGCCAATCACACCTAATACAAAAATGGAGCACAGTTACCTGCCTCTAGTAGAGGCTGATGGGAAAGAGGTCTGGCCAAAGCGGAGAATTATGCAGAGACGACTTCCTGTGAGAATTTCTGTTGGGGAATCCCAGGAGCCTTTAACTTAATTTTCACCACTTGGGATTTCCTAATATGACCCCTGCAGACTGAGTTCTACCCATAGTGGTTAAAATAAATGGCTCGTAATTTGGCAGCCCTGATGTCTTGACTCGACTGCCTTCCAATTTCTTTCTCCCCTGTGTGAATCAAATCTGTATTTTGGCACCATTAGCTGTTCTCTTGCATCAGATTGCCCCCACTTAAATCTTTGTATTATTTTGCCATATAGATAGTTACATGTCATAGATATGGCATAGATATGGCATAAAAATGGATTAAAAGAAACAAATGAATCCAGAACACCAGCGGCAAAAATGCTCAAACAAACAAACAAAGGTCTGCAGGAAAATATGGTAGAATGACCATCCTTCACACACACAATTTTAATAGTGGTTCCAGATGATGTCATCAGATAGATGACGACATCATCTATCTGATATTGCTGATTTTTCCCCAGCAGCTAATTAGTTACATTTCACACACACACCCACCCGGTTTGTGCAGAATAGAATTACAGGTTCTGAGCTACATGAATGGACTTTGCCGTATGTTTTTAACAGAGTAACTGCCACTAGATGATAGTTTCCAGAAATATCATATTACCCAGTGTTCCCTAAATTTCCGATAGCCAACACAGTTATTTCTCAGTTAGAGGCCCACCTCACTTGTACAGCTATTTTTGTTCCCCCTTTTCAAGCATGGAAGATGAAGAACTAAGCAATCTCAGAGGAGCCCTCATTCTGAGCATGCTTCCTGATTGGTGAACAATTGTTCTGTTTCTCTACATCGACTGTGATTGGAGGATTCTGTGAGGGGCACTGAATCATAACAGCACAGTGGTCTGACCATCACAGCTGAAATAGTCGCAGAGGGACCTGAAGGGGGGTGCCGAGGAGGATGCTACTTCTCCAACACATAGTCAAGAAAGGGTTGAAAACACTTTAAGTAGTCAGGAGGCAGGAAGAAGGTGAATGCTCTCAGGAAGAAGAGCACAGTATTGGCCCTCCTTGGTCAAGAGAGATGACCTCCTGGCAGTTCAGAAAGGTAATTCTGTTCCTTCCTCCCTGAGCAAAGTGGATATTGGGCAGATTTAAGCTCAGGTAGCAACACCAAGAACACCAGAATGGCTCTACCCTCCTGAGAGTGGGGAAATGGACAGACTATTTGGCCAGTGTGAACTGTCCCTAGAAGCTAAAATGACTAAACTAAGGCGATCATACTCTGGTTACATGACAAGAAAACTAGAGTCACAGGAGAAGCCAATAATGGCCCCTGCCACACGGCAGGGGAAAAGGCGGCAAAAAGCGTGGCTTTTTAAAGCCGCGCCAAAGTTGAAACGGCGCGGCAGGATCCCATGGATCCCCTGGCCCCGCCACCTTTTCTCCCCGGCACGATCAGACGCCGGGGAGAAAACACAGCTCTGACGGCGAGCCAGCCGAACTGCGCATGTCGGAGCATGCACAGTTTGGCTAGGAGCCGGGGACGCGCCGGCGCATCCTTGCGCCGGCGATCAGACTCCCGGTTTGCGGTGCACCAGTGAGATGAACCACCTCGGTAGGTGGTTCCAACTTGCTCCGGATTATCGCATGGATGGGCCAGTTCGGGGACGGAAGCACTACGCTTCCCAGATGTTGTGGCGTGATTGCGGCCATTTGCTCCACCCCCGAACTGTCCCGCTACTGGCCCAAATCCCCTTGTGTGAACGGGACCAATGCCAGGGAAAAGGAAGGGAGCAGGAGAAGAGAAAGGCCCAATGTGAGATGGATTGACTCAATCAAGGAAGCTGTCATGAGCACCGATGACGGTGCTGAGTCCCCGCCCAAGTTGACATCGCAGCCAGAGGCACCGACATTGCCAGAACCAGAGCCAGCCCCTCTGACTCCTCACTAGTCGATAGCTCGCCAGCACCTGAGCCTGTAAATCCCGCACCTGGTACTGCAACAGCTGAAGAGGTACAGGTGCAATCAGGGAGCCCACCTGACTCACTTCCGTGGGTGGTTCAGCTAAGGGAGCAGCTCCGCAGAGACTTAGGCACCCGCCATCGAGATGCACACTGGCAGGGACAGCGAGCTCTGAGTATTAGCAGGAGCGCTGCCACTGCCATGGGAAGCTTGGCCAGAGTCCTGTATAACTCCCACTCAACATTGGGCTCTCGTGGAAGCAACAAGTCACCTCCATGCATGCCTCACATCCACCTTCGTCTCCTGTCCTCGGACCCCCATTCTGGCTCAGATTAATGGCTTCCTGACCCCTGCTTCCTGACCCCTTGTTTGTACTCACAATTTGGCTCTCGCTCTGTCTCTCCTGGCAACGAGCTCGGACCGGACTTGACTTCTGCCTCTCATCCCAAGCACAGCCTGTGACAGAAGCCACAGCCCTCAGTTTGCAAGAACTGAGCAAGGCTGTTAACAAGAGGACATTTTGCAGATCTTTAATTCATAGGGTACCCATAATTCGGATGCAAATTGACGGCATTTAGTGAACACACATTTGGCCAGTGGTGAGAAAGAGGCCACCCACCCGGTTCAGTGGAAACAAAGGAAGACGTTAGCACCTAGTATGCTACCAGCCTATAGCTGGGGTTCTGCTCTCAGAGGTCATTAGAGGGGTAGCACAGCCAATCACATGTAATACAGAAATGCAGCACAGTTACCTGCCTCTAGTAGAGGCTGATGGGAAAGAGGTCTGGCCAAAGCAGAGAATTATGCAGAGACAGCTTCCTGTGAGAATTTCTGTTGGGGAATCCCAGGAGCCTTTAACTTAATTTTCACCACTTGGGATTTCCTAATATGACCCCTGCAGACTGAGTTCTACCCATAGTGGTTAAAATAAATGGCTCGTAATTTGGCAGCCCTGATGTCTTGACTCGACTGCCTTCCAATTTCTTTCTCCCCTGTGTGAATCAAATCTGTATTTTGGCACCATTAGCTGTTCTCTTGCATCAGATTGCCCCCACTTACATCTTTGTATTATTTTGCCATATAGATAGTTACATGTCATAGATATGGCATAGATATGGCATAAAAATGGATTAAAAGAAACAAATGAATCCAGAACACCAGCGGCAAAAATGCTCAAACAAACAAACAAAAATCACATCAAAAATGTAAGAAATGGGAGGGAGGGGGTATTTGTTCATCTCCTGCCTAGAGGGAAGCCTATTAAATCACTTGCTCAGTTTCTGCAGGTGAATTAAACAATTTTACTCTAATTCTTTCAAGATGCACATACTAATTCATGGGAAAAGGAGACTAATATACAAGGGAAATGTGCTACCAAACTGTGTTTAATCTGCTATAGAATGCATAACCTTCACACCTTATTTCTTTCAAATTAAGAACAGCAACAGTAGCTTCCATTTAGTTTCCTTTCAGCCCTGGTTTTCCAACACAGTCGGAGCACCATGGATTTTAACAAATTGAGACATTCAAATCATTTTCGCAGCAGTGAGCTGAATAGGTACTTGATTTAATGAGGAGAAAGAAAGGGAAGATTGATTGAAACACCCTGAAGGATGTGGTATCGCTTGCTCCAGAGGCAAGTATGTATTTTGGAGGGACAGGAAGGTCACTAAATGAAGCTGTTAAAGGGCATCCGCCAGTCCTCTACAATACTGCCACAGAGCTGCAGTCGGTCCGTGTCCAGTATGAATGCCATCAGAGTGCCAGATCTCACCTGAAGAAACACACATTATAGACAGGAGCTAATACCGGTTTTAACCTCTGTCAATAGCTGTGAACAGTGTGACTGAAATAAACCTGAAACTTCACTGCTCCAATAAAATCAGATGGGTATAGTTGCCCATAGCTAACACAGGGCCCATGGGGCCCGGCCCCCTAGTGTTTCTTCTACGCCCCCTCCCTCCCGGGCTGCCCCCAAAGCGCTCCAACTTACCACCTGCATTGTACTTTTATTTACTTACCTGGTGGGCCCCTCGACGCCCCCTCCCCCAAAATCCCCTAGCTACGGGGCTGTGGGTATATATAGGGATGCCAGCCTCCAGGTGGGACCTGGGGATCTCCTGGAATTACAGTTCATTCTCCAGACTACAGGGACCAGTTCCCCTGGATAAAATGGCTCCTTTGGAGCGTGGACTCTATGGAATTGTACCCCACTGAGGTCCCTGTCCTCCTCAGGCTCTGTCCCTGAGTCTCCAGGAGTTTCCCAGCTTGAATACAACTCCAACACCTGCCAGTGGCCAGGGGACCTGGCAACCCTAGAAATAAGTGGTAGCCCATAGACAGTTATTCTAAAAAGGGGGCCACACAACCTCACAAGTTAGTGATCTACAAGTCTGGGGGGGGCATTCAGAACTTCTGTGGGCAAATGGGGAGGCATCTGAGATTTTAAGCAGCCTCCCCAGCAACAGCTTCTGACAGTGTTCAACCTGCAACCAGGATAAAATCCCAGACCATTAGACTGTTTTCCCCAGGCCACTGAAAAAGTGACTCACAGCGAATTGCAATCAAGCCTAACATGAAGACATTGGCTAATGGCCATCAGATGTAACGCTCACTGGTCGTTTCTGCACTTGTATCTCATCCCTGGTTTTATCAGAGTTTAACTCGGGACACAATACCTTGCATTTATCCCTGGTTATAACAGCATCCGTTTGTCCCGGGACAAGTGTGGGACGAAACCGTGGTGACCTCAATGTAATGTGGAAACAAAAAATACCCTGAGAAAATTACAGGGGTGAACTTGCGTGTAGTGTAGAATGTAAGTTCGGGGACAGGGTTGAGCCAGGATTTAAGGTCTAGTGCGGAACGGACCAAAGTATTGTGTTGGGAGTTGAACTCTGATAAAACCAGGGATGAGATCCAAGTGCGGAAAGGACCGATGCCTGCCCTCTGAGAGAGGAGGAACTGGAGTTGTCTGTCGCAGCAGACTCATTTCAGTGAACAGTAAAAGAAAGGACCAAACTAAACATTACACTGCCCACAGGTCTGAACTGTGGATAGCAATGCCACTTTAGAGCTGAACTCAGCCATTTAAAAATGCCACAAGGGCTCCACCCTGTGCTGTGGTGCCGTGCAATCTTGTTCCAGCCTCACCTCCCACCCTCACAGAGCGACATGACCAATCAGGATTGGGCCATTGTGACATTTTTAGAGTTCAGCTCTAAAATGGTCATAGGCTGGACCCATGGATGCCTTAACCCGTAGTTTGGCCCTGTGCTGTCACAGATACTGGTTTCCAGGGGCAGCAGGCTAAGTTACTGGAACTTTTAGAAGGAGTTCACATGTATACTGTTGTGGGAAAGTTAGGGAAAGGCCAAAGATTAGGGAAAACCAGAGATTCATCTCAGAAATCAGTGCTTGGCTGATCAAGTGCTTGGCACTTCTAAATCAATAACTGACATTATAACTTTGTGAGCCCAGCAAATGCTGTACGTCATACTTGTATTGTTTCAAGCCTCTTTCTTGAACAACCTTATTTCATCCAATTAAGTTAACAAAAGCTACTCCCCCACATGGGCAGGGATGTAGATACATCACTATATGTTGGTTTGCATCATTTCAATGCATGCTTGTAGCTGGCTTGAACTTTAACTCAAAGTGGCAGAGCAAGAATGTACAAGGTAATTTTGATCCATCTTAGAACACTGAATGAACATGAATACACTTAGCTTGGGAATTCAGGCAGGGAAAATGGGCCAAACTAAAAATCTAAAGAGCCAAGCCACACAGTTTCCCCTTCTACCCCATCTACCAGGCTTGGAACAACAAAAGAAATAGTCTCTTTTAAAGTTTTTTTTCCCCTCCTGATACACGGGTTGGACAAATGGTGCACATGGCAGAGGGAAAGCAGTCGCTGAAGGGAAGCATGAAAACATGCACTTTGGAGGAAATGTCAGACATACACAACAGCTCTCTCTTGGCATCTTGGAAAGATCATTTTTCTTACTTCAAAAGTCCCCATTTGCCAGTGGATAAGTATCAAACCTAGGAGACTGTTTAAGGTTGGGGAAATGGTATGGGTTGGAAAGTTAAAAACCCTAATTCTGTGTCAAAGTCCTGATTCAAACTGGGGTAGCCTCTTCTTTTTTAAAAAAATGCTGGAGATCTGATCATAGATCTTCCTGCTTCTTGTTTTCTGATACAGCTTCCTGCATCATTGATACTAATCCATAAATACTTCTGGTCATTTAAATTTAGGTTGTCTTCATGATACCCTCAATGTGGAAGTCATCCAACTGCACCTGCCATTGCAAAATATTTGCATAGGAGCTGGGCAATGGGGTGAAAAACTCTACTACAACCAGCTTTACAAGCAAAACAGCAACTTGAATCTGCCGTTTCAAGATGTTCATTAATGTCCCTGCTATCTGAGATAAGCACTCCTAAATTTTAGGTACTGTCTTAAGTCTATTGAGAACCAAATTACAAAAGCAAAACTCATCCACTGGGAACAACTGCTACTGTGTAAGTAGCATACAAGGAACCACAAGACTCCTCTTGTAATCACTTACAGCTCTCACCTGAAGATACTGCAGCACACCATAAGAAATCTAAATCCTATTCTGGAAAAAGATGCGACTCTCAGAGAGAAAGTGGGAGGTAGACCAATGGTGGTATACAGGCAGCCCCTTCATTTAAAGATGCTGCTAATGAGCAATGAGTACATCATGGTAGAACCTCATCGAGACACAAGACCATGCAATGGAACAAAATGCAAACTATGCCCTTTAATCAAGATTTGCAACACAATCCAGAGTACTAATGCCTTGAATGTTTCCAAAATGCTTCTAATGTTGCATCAACAGCCTATGCTGGTAAAATAGACCTGTGTTTAAGAAAACGGATAAAATGTATGTAAGTACAAAAATTCACTAAAATTTACTAAAAAAAAAAGCAAACATTTCACACACAGACACATGATCATTCCATAAGAGAACTTGTAACACTCATCCTCTACAACTATTTTTGGATGGACATATAGAACAAGATGGTAGAATAGGCATTTATTTAGAAATCTGATTGTGTCACTTGATAGGATTATGGTTTCTTCTCACAGTATCACAGCTGAGAATAACATTGTTTCTGTACTGTTGACTTCTTTTGCTGTTGAATGTCCCTTTAAGAATTCTTGCATTAGCATTCTACCACTGATTTCCCCAGCGTCAAGTCAAAAATACCCACACTAGCATCTGACGACATATGGAACAGCGTAGATCATGCCCCGTAAATAAAATGTGAGTCTAAAATGTTCAACTTGGTTTTCTTAATATCATTCTAGGTATTGAAATTCATGTATAATAAAGATCCAGGAATCATGGAGTTGGATCCTGCGATCTACAGATGCAAGGATCATGGATTCTTCCCAAGTTCCCCTCCCCCATGGACAGTTTATTCCCCAGTTTCCCATGTGGACCCTTCTTTCTTGTCTCTCAGTGGAGTTGCACTGAGAGAAGCAGCAGGATGGCAGTTTCATTCCCTTCTCCCTCCCCACTGCAGCCTCCTGACCTCTACTATCTCTTTCCTTTTTTAACTTTAATCACAAACCCTTCTGAGATTAACCTTTTAATTTTGTTTCTAATATACAATACAGGACAGGATAGTAGTGGTAATACGACTGAAAATCATTGGTTCGTTTTTAAATGAAGACAAGGGATGCAATCAGGATGCAATTAGCGTGGGGGGTGATCATTCTCCCAAGGTATCGTCAACGTCTCCTGCATCACTGGATTCATATAAAGGATTAGGCATTTATATGGATAACGAGAACATCCACCATTTTTATCCATTACATATTATTATTCTACCTAACGAGGCAATTATGCTGCAGGACATAAGCCAACCATCAGCTGGAAAGGTATTGCCATTATGGATGGTTTCTTCTGAAGCATATGGTGCGGCTTGTCTAGAGGGACGTCAAGGACTGCTGAGGCTACCCAGAGCAGCAAGGCTGCCCTTTGAAACATCATAAAACCATGGCGTATGTTTTACAGTTTGCTACTAAGGCATTAAATGCATGTTACAAAACTATGCCATTTTGAATAGGTTTCTCACAAGTAAAAGGTCCAATTCACTGCACAACACATGACAAAAGTCGCATGAACACATGAAGCGGCCTTATACTGAATCAGACTACTGGTCCATAAACTCAATATCATCTACTCAGACTGGTAGTGGCTCTCCACGGTTTCAGACTGAGAGCTTTCACATCACCTGAGAACTTTCACATTGCCTGGTCTTTACTGGAGATGTTGGGGATAGAACTCAGGATCTGCATGCCAAATACTAACCCATGGCCAAGCAGTGAGCCATGGTCCAATACACATGTTCACAAGCAATGCATACCTTAGAAAATGATCCAGTGTCCAATACAAGCAGCAGCAGCAACATCGAGGAAGGAGCAACCAAACCAGGATATTTACCATCTACCTTCGCCACTGCTTAGCATTTCCATTGTCACCACCTTCCTGAAGCTCCCACCAAGCCCAATCGAAGATCCTGCCCTCCAGGACTGCCAGTCATCTGCTCCTGGACATTAGTTCAGCATCCAGTTCCAGGGGATGATATACTAATTAGCAATGAAAGGCTACTGGGGAAACAAGTGCTCATCCAGCTGCTACCTTCTGTATCTTTGGAGGAGGGCAAGCTTTGCCTTTCCTCATTTCAACCAGAGTCTGCTGTGATGATATCACTGGTTTGGGGTACAATGGGGCTATGCAGTTGTTCCTGATTCTGCAGAATTATCTACCTTCAAACAGCCAGTTACAGGGAGAAAAGGAGGAGGGGAAATTAGCCTGCCCAAATTCCTGAGCTCCTATAAAACCCCATGCCATTCTGGAGGGTGGGATTCCCAAAGCATTCCCTTCTCCTTCATGGACCTTTACCTACTATCCATGGTATGGTGGAAAGAGTTGCCAAGTCACGGCTGACTTTAGGGGACCCCATAAGGTTTCCAAGGCAAAGGAAATGCAGAGGTGGTTTGCCATTGCCTGCTTCCAGCTCTGTACATCGCACACAGATATACTGATGCACAAATAACACTGAAAATGGCATACATTTTATGGGGGGAATTGATACAAGGATAAATAACACCAAATTAAAGAATCATGGGCCCCGGTCACACGGGGGAAATTGGCACGGCCAAAGTGCGGCTTTTTAGAGCCGCGCCAAAAGAGACGCGCAGTGGCAGGATCAGACAGATCCCCTGAGCCGCCGCGCAGTTGCTCCCCGGCATGATCAGATGCCGGGGGGGAAGCCACGGAAGGGAGAGTGACGCAGCTGGCTGCGCATGTGTGCGCATGCGCAGTTCGGCCGGAAGCCTCGAATGCTGCTGAAGACGGGCGTGCCGGAGATCCCACGGCCGCACTTGCTGCGGAGTTTTAGGTTGGTAGTACTCTTTCCTAGGTTTTTTTTTAATGTGCGTTTTTGGGCTGAAGGGACGGATCGGGACGGGTGCGCACCGCTTCCCAGATGTTGCGGTGTGATTGCGCCTGTTTGCTGCGCCCCTGATCCATCCCTCTTGCGGGACAAAACCTCCCGTGTGACCGGGGCCATGGAGTTGATTCATGACACCAGCTTATAAAGACCTGGGCTACGGATTTGTTCCTCTGTTCCTGCAGGTAATTTAAAGCCTGCATGTGAAAAACCCCTTCCATTGTGACCCGTGGTGGAACTAGCTCTGTCCTGGGAACAGCTGTGGCTTATAACCTTCTTTAATGGTGTATTAGGGGTCTGTCAGGTTATATGTCCTTATTTAAATCATTTGGGGTTTTTGTTGTCTGTTTGCTTGTTTGTTTTTGCATATTTCATTCAAATTCTCAGAGTGGGGGGGGGAGAGCATGGTAAAAACAAATCAGTAAATAAGATAAATATAAATGTGAAATGAAATCAAAATAGGAACTTTCAGGTCCAAACTGCAGGGAAAAGAAAGTTTTAAAAAATCATCCCTAGCTTACACAGCCTGTAGCTGTCAATGGTTCAAAGTGGGGGAGCTTGTGACAATTCCTATTATTAGCAGTATGAATTAGTCTTCTATAATTAATGTTTTACGCATCCCCACCTATTGTCCCTGCCCTACAAAAATCTCCTTAAAACCTACTCACATCCATTGTGCAACATTCATTAATTTAAATGTGGAAATAATTGCTCTGACTCAAAACTGAAAGTGAGAACCATGTAAGAAACTTTCTTTGTAATCATGTCTTTTAAAAAATTTACATTGGGAGGAGAACCCCAATGGGGATTCAAACGATCGTTGAACCAGACCCATTGGGAAGGATAAAGATGAAGGGATTTCTGAGCAATCTGCAACATTCCTTCATTTTCAGATATTGACCTATTAGAATCTCAATGTGTGAAGAGAGGATAGAATCCATTAATCTAAAAAAAAAAACCAAATCCACAAATACATAAAATATTCATGTATAGGTATCGCAGCCTAAAGACTATAATAAGAATTCACACCAAACGAAATCTGAATCTGCTTAATCAAGAATAATATTTCACAGCTTTTCCTCCAAAACTCTGTTAGCTTTTGGTGTATCTTATAAATGTAAGAAAGAAAAAAAGAGTGCAACAACCATGCTAACATGCATGCAGTTGACTAAAACAAAGAATTGGTATCTCTTTGCTCTCATGTTAGGGGATCATGTTCAGCTCAGAGATTTCCTCTGCCAACAGATGAGTGAGAAGCAGCAATGTTGCCCGATTCCCCCTCCTAACTTACAGGCCTTGTGACACGACACATTCTGCAGACAAGAGACTGTGACCCCCAGCACAGAGTTTCTAGGGTGCATGAGATGGGGCATGTTAGGAGCTGGAAAGAGGAAGGCAGGGAAGACCTCCTTGCATGTGCTACTTCCGCTCACGAAGCCATCATAGCCGACTGTGACTGTCAGCTTGTGTTGACTGTCAGCAATGCCACAATGCAAACACGGGCAGGCTTCCAGCATTCTCCCATTCATGTGGGAGGCACTCATGGATACACAGCTGTGACTTGGCTGGCAACAGCACATTTGAAGACTACCGTAAATTAGGGTGGCCAGTCTCCAGGTGGAGCCTGGAAAGCTCCTGGAACTACAGCTGATCTACAGACGACATGGATCAGTTCCCCTGGAGAAAATGGCTGCTTTGGAACGGGAAAGCGAGCGGGGGAGGGGTCCCTTCCAAACGCATAGACAGAACATGGACGGAAAGAGGGGGGGAGTGGAAAAATAAGTGACTAAAACTGTTTTAAGAGACTTGCCAGAGCGCAGAAAAGCGTTCAGGCGAATATCAGAGACTTTAGCAACTTTTTTGAAAAGTAAAGAAATCTAAAAAGATGGCGGGGAAGAAACCGGAGAATGAGAAGCTGTTGAAACCGAAACTAGCGGGCAGTCCTTGAACGGATGAGGTCACTGAGCTCTCAAAACTCTTGGCTGACTCCCTGTGCCCCCTGCTGGACAAAATCACTGGCATTAAACAACAACTGTCAATAATTGGTCAGAGTGTGGCAGTGCAGCAGATGCAACTGACTCAATCCTTAAAAGCAAAAGAGCAAATGGGAGAGAAGGTGAAGGAAATGGATGTCACTACTAAAAAGTTTTTTAAAAAGATGCAAAAGCTGGAAATGAAGCAAGCTACAGAAGAGTCAAAGCTCTTACAGCTACAAATGGATAAAGCAAATTTGGTCCTACGGTTTCAAGGGGTCCCGGAAATTGAAGGATAGAATCTGAAGCAAAGGTTGAGCAATGACAGATTTAAGAGTGGAATACCTTCGCAGCAAGATGGATGTGACCTAAATGTCCTATTCATCGTACATCAAGAAAAATAATCTGCCTGAGGAAATAGTAGTCAGATTCTCAAAGAGACATGTGAGAGATGCTATTTTGAAAGCAACTTCGGGAACACCCTTGAAAATCGGGGCAACAATATTAGGATTTTAAAAGACATTCCATTTGATATAAGGCAGAAGAGAAAGAACTATAAAGAATTAATCCTTTTCATACAAACAAATGGCATCAGTTACAGGACACAGCTTGCGGCTGCCCCCAAAAGCTCATATAAACTGAGGATTAGAAAAGATAAGAATAAATAAGGGCTGAAGGACTGATTTGTTCCTGAAAAAATGTTGAAATAACTTGGGGATGCTCTGGGAACTTCTTTAAACAGTTAAAGGGATGGTTAAACGATAATTAATCTAGCATAACCGACTAAGTTCATTGTATTATTAGTAGCTTTTTGAAAATAGCATGGTGATAAACTGATGTATTGATCTCCTACCCTTGGGTTTTTAGTTAGTTGTGGGTCTTAAAAAAAATCTCTAGATGTAGTTTCCCTTCCCTATATTTTCTGTTGTAGTTTTGTAGTCTGTAAAAAAATCAATCAAAACCTCCCCCCAGGGGGATGGGGGGAAAAAAAGATGTTGAACTGCAGGCTGTGGAAAGTCGGTAGTTCAGCAGTTCGAGACCCAAGTGTGCCGCATGATGGAGTGAGCTCCCGTCTCTAGTTCCCGCTCCTGCCAACCTAGCAGTTTGAAAGCAAGAAATTGCAAGTAGATATATAGGTACCACTTCGGTGGAAAGGTAACAGTATTTAGTCATGCCAGCCACATGACCACGGAAATGTCTTCGGACAGCGCTGGCTCTTCGGCTTTGAAACGGAGATGAGCACCGCAACCCTAGAGTCGGATTCGGCTGGCTTTCGAGCAAGGGAACCTTTACCTTTTTACCTTAATATCTACTTTGGCAAATTTGTACAATCCTAAATAAAAGCTCCCTTACCTGGATGGCCCCGGATAGCCTTATCTCATCAGATTTCGGAAACTAAGCAAGGCCGGCCCTGGTTAGTACTTGGATGGGAGGCTGCCAGGGAAGTCCAGGGTCACTACACAGGGGCAGGCCATGGCAGACCACCTCTGTCCATCTCTTGCCTTGAAAACCCTACAGGGTCACAGTAAATCGGCTGCAACTTGATGGCACTTTCCACTACCAGGTAAAGATGCTAACAATGGAAAGGATCTGAGAAAGGAAATACAGAGCCTAGAATTATTCCTCTTATATTCCCCCCCCCCAAAGATCCTTCACATGGTAGCACTAGAAAGAGGCAGAGTGGATCTTGGCGGGACTTCAGACTGAAACTATGGAATTTTCCCCACCTTTTTGTGCTTTCGTTCACCTCCCTGTTTTATCCTCCAGTCTGCAAAAAAAAAAAGCTAGAGAGCTTATTTACATATAAACTTGCAACTTTATGCTCCGAGAGGCATGAGAAAGCTTAACCTCACTTACAAGGAAATCACATTAAGGGACACCGAATAAAATCCCCATTCTTCGCAGCGACATTTTAGAAGCACATTAGCAGACTCCAAGAACATCCCGTGCTCCTTTAGCAGCTTAATAATGCTTTTTATAACCAAGTCAGGGACGCATAGTGAGGAGAACACCAGATGAGCACTTTGGAAAATGTATGCATTGCGTGCAGTTTGGAGGGGATTTTTCTCTTCTGCATCTCTGTATGTGAACCTATGCAAACCTGCTGGAAACATTAAGCTTTTCAAAATGCAGATCATCTGTTTCTGTCCTCATCCAAACAAACTAATCTTTGTGGGATTTATTTTCACAATGTGTGAGGGCCGTCAGTACTTTAGATTATTGTTTTTTAAACAAACAAACAAAGGATTAGATTCAAGAGGGAATTAGATAAGCATATGGAGCAGAAGTCCACCAGTGGCTATTAGCCACAAGGTATAGATAGGAACTCTCAGGCTGTGGCAAGGGATGCACTTGGGGGGGGGGCAACAGTGGGAAGGCTTCTAGTGCCCTGCCCCACTGCTGGACCTCCTGATGGCACCTGGTATTTTTGGCCACTGTGTGACAGAGTGTTGGACTAGATGGGCCATTGGCCTGATTCAACATTGGCTTCTCTTATGTTCTTATCAGAGCTGTACAACTTGTGATCACCAAGTCATAGGCGAAAGTGAGAGACACAAAAAAAGGAGTATATAGAGATCATGGAGCTTCCTCAGAGGGGGGCTCCCCCTACCAGCATCCGGCCGGTGGGCGGATTGGGGGCCCCTGAAATCAGGGGAAGCCCTGCCCCCAGCGGGGGGATGGCAACTCTATGTACCACCCTCCAGATGGAGCCTGGAGTTCTCTTGGAATTCCAACTGATCTGACCACAGAGATCAGTTCCCCTGGAGAAAATGGCATCTTCAGAGGGCAGACTTGATGGCAACACATCCCCACCAAGTTCTCATTCCTCTTCAAATCCCCCGCTGCTCAGGGACCACCCCCAAACCTCCAAGAATTTCCCTCCTTCCCTTATTTTTATCCCATCCTTCTTCCAAGGGGTTTAGCAAGGCATACAACATGCCGTTTGTCTCATTTTCAAAACAGTTCCACGCGGCTTAGGCTAAGTGTGTGTGACATAGATTAACCAGAGAAACTTCACGGCTGAGTTGGGATTTGAATCCAGTACAGTATTGTGGTGGTGGTGGTGTTTTTTTTAAAAAAAATCCCAACCTCCAGCAGCTAACAGGAAAAGTTTATCAATCCCTAGAAGAAGGAACAGATGCATCTTACAGTGATTCTAGCCTCCTGGTTTGGTAGGGTAAGCTTATACAGATGCTCCTTCATCTTATGCGTTATGTTCTGTTTGGTGAGCCACAAGTTGTACCAGCCTTTGAGCAAATTTATGGTTGAGAGAAGGAGCCTTGTCATGATAGTCAAAATGGAACCTATGTGTTTAAAGGAAGTATCCCTCCATTCCCAGATACTCAAGGATAGACAACAGGCAATGTTGACCATACCCAGGGGTCATTTCGTAGAAAAAGCGCTAGGGGAACTCATTAGCATAACTCATTAGCATATGCCACACCCCCTGACATCACCGGAAGTGTGTCATAAGGCCACACCTCCTGACATCACCGGAAATGTGTCATAAGGCCACACCCCCCGCCCCCAACGGTCCCGGCCGCCGGTGCCGGCCTTGCAGCTCCACTTCCGAGCCCCATGAGGGGCCCGGCGGTGGACCTGCAAGGCCGGCGGGAGTGCAAGGAAGCCCCGCGAAGGCCCTCCCTGGCCCCAGGCAGGCAGGGGTGGGGAGAGGCAGGGAGGAAGCAACTTACTCTCCCTCTTCTCCTGCCTCCTCCTGGCTGAATGAGGGCCGGAAGCGGGGCGGCTGGAAGCAGGGGGTGGGGCTTCATTATGTGCCCCGCCCCCATACCTCACCCGGGGGAACTGTGTTCCCCCGCGTTCCCCCCCCCGAAATGACCTCTGACCATACCCAACTTTGGCTTTCCCCATAGGTACTCAGCCAGTTCTTAAGAGACAGAGTGCTAGAGTCAACGGACTTTTCCTCTCACCCAGCAAAGCAGTTGTCAGTAGCAAAGCTTTCATTTGAATCTAAATACTACTGTGTGACAAGCAGTCGCCTCTTCGCCTTCCTCCAGGGCAAATGTTTTTTCCCTGTCCATTGGGTGCTTGTGTGCATCCATGGAGACTTGGGGGGGGGAAGCTTTTTGCGAGGGGACATGGGTGGGCGCCGGATGCCACTGGAAACGCAATCAGACGCCCACCCTTGCCCCACGGTTTCCGGAAACTAGTACCTCCAAGGTACTAGTTTTTTGCTGCGCGTATTCGGCAGGAAGCCTCGGGTGACCCACGGGAGCGCTACGCTTCCCAGATGTGCCGGTGAGATCGCGCACGGAAAATCCGCCTATCTTCCGTCTTTGTAGCGTGGCCAATGTTCCGTGTGACCGCAGCCTCAGATTTACAACTGAACTCCAGACCACAAAGATCAGTTCCTCTGGAGAAAATGGCTGCTTTGGGGGTGGATTGTCTGCCAATATACCTGAGGTCCCTCACGTACCCAAACCCTGCACTCCCCAAGCTTCACCCCAAATTTCCCATGCAAAATTGACAATCCTAGTACTTTGGGTTGCCAGCCTCCACCTGGTGGCTGGAGATCTCCTGGGATTACAACTGATCTCCAGGTGACTGAGATCAGTTCCCCAGGAGAAAATGGCCCCTTTGGAACGTGGACTCTGTGGCATTATACCCCATTGAAGTCCCTTCCCTCCCCAAACTCTACTGTCCTCAGGCTCCACTCCCCAAATCTCCAGGTATCTCCCAAACCAAAGGGGGCAGCCCTACTAGTACGGGTCAAGTGTGAGACCAAAAGTGGGGAAAGTCGTGTTCAAACCCCCACTCTGCCATGGGAGCTTGCTGAGTGACCTATAGAAGCTAGGTCTACAGGTGGCTGCTAGACATGGTGACTAAAGGTAACTTCCACATTCAGAGGAAATAAACTTCTAAAACCCAGAGACAGAAGGCAACATCAGGGAAAGGCCTAAGCCTCTGTGCCCTGTTGTTGGACCTCCAGAGGAACTGGTGGGCCACCGTGTGAGAAAGGATGCTGGACTACATGGACAACTGGTCTGATCCCGTAGGACTTTTTTTATGTTCTTATGACCTTGGGCCAGTTATTCTCTCACATCCTAACTACCTCATGGAATTGTGAGCGTAAAATAGAAGAAGGCAGGGCTTTTTTCTGGGGGAATGCACTGGAACAGAGTACCAGAACTTCTTCCAAAAAAAAAAAAGGCCTTGGAAGAAGGGGAAAACATGTGTACCACCATGTAAGGTGGAAAAAAATAAGACAATATTGTGCGTTTCTTTTCCTCTAATACTTTGGAATCAGCGGCAATGATCTAGTGAGTGCTCCATTGTCAGCTGCAGAATGGCTTGCATTTATAGATTTTTGCCATCTTGTAATTTACCATGGAATCTGAATATGCAGGCATTCATTTACTCTTGGCTATAATAAAAGCACCAGGAAATAAAACACAACCACCAAAGTCTGTTTGCACAAACTGTGGGGGGAAATGCAAAGCGTGCCCAATTACTGTACAATGAATTATTGAATGATACTCTGGGTAAATATTCCTCAATAAGTGTTAATAATGTTGATTTTCAAACAAAAACAAATTTAAATATTATGCTCTCGGGCAGTTTGTGCTGCCAGAGATAAAACTAAAAGAAGCACATGACCGTTTCGGGAAATCAAATGAAATAAGCAGTAAAGAAAAGAAGCAGCAGTCAAATAGCAACACAGCCTTCTACCATCTTGCCTTTTCTAGCTGTTGCAAATCTACAAACCAGCTGGATGGGAGCTTTAAAAAAAATCACTCCGTGGAATTAAATAATAACAATGTTTAATGTTTGCACATTGCCTTTTCTGAACATTCCAATCCTTAGGATTGTACAAAGGCAGGCAAGCATTTCAGTCCCCATATTTCAGACTTGGGTGGTGGAGAGGTGGGCAGAAGGCTCAGGGTTTGCCTAAGGAGAACCGTAGAGTTCATGGCTGGAGTAAGATGTCAAGCTTGAAGTCTGCAGCTCACCTAATGGCCCAGGCTATCCTGATCTCGTCAGATCATAGAAGCCAAGCAAGGGGGTCAGTGCTGGTTAGTACTTGGGTGTGGGATGGATGGGAGAGCTAGTTTGCTGAAGTGGTGAAGAGTGCAAACTCTAATCTGGGAGAACCGGGTTTGATTCCCCACTCCTCCTCATGCAGTTGCTGGAGTAACCTTGGGTCAGTCACAAGTTCTGTCAGAGCTGTTCTCCCAAGAGCAGTCCTTGAAAGAGCTCTCTCAGCCCCACCTACCTCACAGGGTGTCTGTTGTGGGGAGAGGAAGGGAAAAGAGATTGTAGGCTGCTCTGAGACTCCAAGTGAAGAGCATGGTATAAATCCAATCTCCTCCTCCTCCTCCTCCTCTTCTTCGAAAGTCCCAGATCACTAGGTAGAAGCAGGCAATGGCAAACCACTTCTGCTTGAGTTGCATATTTTATACAAGTTGTACAAATGGCACAGAATCTGGGTTGCACAACTGCAAAGGAATGAAATGTTTTCAGGCTGAGTAGACTCAGCTTGCCTGGCCTGGATATCCGAGACTAGCCCTTATCTCGTCAGATCTCAGAAGCCAAGAAGGTTGGAATTCCCTGTCTTGGTGATCTCCATGACAGTTGCTTTCCTCCGGGAGAAGCCTGCCAGCGCCCATGGCTGGGAGGGGGCACAATCGTCCACACCACCCCAGGAGCCCAAGTGAAGGGCTCCAAGCCATGGGGAGCTAGAGAGCCCCCTGCCGGCGAGACAAGTCGGTGAGGGGGGGCTACTCCAAGCCCTGATGGTCCCGCTGTGGAGCGTCCCGTATGGGAACAAGATCAGCACACCGGAGCAAGCGTTTGGTGATCAAGCCATTTCAGACACAAGCAAACAGTTGTTGAAAATGTGAGTTTAAGTACAAGTGAGAACAACGAAAAACTACATGTCCCTCCCAAAAGAAAATGAGGTGGGGAGGGGACTCTCCTCCACTAAGAACTGTTTAAAACTGATTTTAAGCCAGAAAGGGGGGGCACTACAAAAACCGAAGAGATTAAAATAAAGAGACTGTAAGAGCTTACCGCGTGATATAAGAACTTCCAGAGACTTTGACAAACTTTTAATAAAAGTAAACAACTCTCAAACATGGTGCCGCCTGTGAAGGACCAGAGAGACAAACAAGCGAAAACAAAGCTTCTTCCCGGAAGTTCCAGCCCCGCGAGTTCTGTGCCTAGACAGTACTCAACTGAGGAACTCCAAAGGCTGTTGTTGGAAGCACTTCACCCCCTACTGGAAAAAATTACAGCAATTGACAATAAACTTGATACACAACAAGCACAAATGGCTGCAAATACACAGAAAATCGAAAAAACGGAGCAAGAACGTAAAGAGATTGATACCAACTCAAAAAAGATGAATAAAAAACTACAGGCTTTGGGGAGGAAATGCCAAATCAAAGAGTCTCGAGTATTACAACTGCAAATGGAAAGGGCAAGCTATGTCTTGAGACTTCAAGGTGTCCAAGAAGAGAAAGGAGAGAATCTGAGACAGATTGTTGGTGATGTATTAGCTCCCTTGGCAGAGATGACATCAGATCAACTTCAAAGCGAAATTGATACGGTCCATAGATCGTACACATAATTTATCAGAAAGAATAATCTGCCAGGGGAAGTTACAATAAGATTCTCCCAAAGAAAAGTGAGAGATCAACTACTGAAAGCATCTAATGGAGCAACCTTGAAGGTAAAAGACAAAGACATAAGAGTACTGAAAGACATTCCATTTGAGATAAGAAGGAAAAGAAGGAAATAAAGAGACTTGGTTTTATTTCTACAAAAGTACAATGTTTGTTACAGATGGCTAACACCCAAGGGATTAATCTTTAGATATGCAAATGGAA
>NW_015162495.1:488469-521056 GCF_001447785.1 Gekko japonicus
AGCCCTACAAGCCTCTCTCCGGCCTTTCCCACCCCGTCCCTGCAGGCCCGCGCTGCCTCCTGAGCCCTCCCTGGCCTTTCCCACCCCGCTCTGAGCAGCTAGAACGAAGCCCCCACCCCCCCTTCATTCTGGCCGCTCGGCGCGGCTAGAACGAAGCCCCCACCCGCTGGTGGACCTCTGGAGGGCCCCTGGTATTTTTGGCCGATGTGTGACACAGTGTGTTGGACTGGATGGCCACCTGCCTGATCCAGCATGGCTTCTCTTATGTTCTTATCTCTGGGACAGTGATGCTCTACATTCTTAGTGCTTGGGGGGCAAGAGTGGGAGGGCTTCTGGATTTCAGGCCCCACTGGTGGACCTCAGGAGGGCCCCTGGTATTTTTGGCTGATGTGTGGCACAGAGTGTTGGACTGGATGGGCCACTGGCCTGATCCAACATGGCTTCTCTTATGTTTATATGTCTGGCACAGTGATGCTCTGCATTCTTGGTGCTTGGGGGGCAAGAGTGGGAGGGCTCCTGGAGTTTTGGCCCTGCTGGTGGCCCTCCTGAGGGCACCTGGGTTTTGTCCAGTGTTTCCTCTAAGTGCAAGGTAGCTAACAGTTTTTTAGCCTACGGCGCATACATTTTTGTCTTAATTCAGGAAATATGCCTCCAGAGCAAACTAATTTATGCAGTAGCCAAATTGCTCACTCATAGCTTTAATGCCAGTCGCTCACAAAGGAGCATCCCAGGATGTGATATCAGAGTCATCTGACAGGAAGAGGGGGAGCTGGACCATAACCAACATAATGAAAGGGCCAAGGACAAGAAACAAAAAAAAGGCATCAAGAGGTTCCGGTGATGTCAGGGGGTGTGGCCTTATGACACATGTCCGGTGATGTCAGGGGTGTGGCATATGCTAATGAGTTATGCTAATGAGCTCCGGCAGCTCTTTTTCTACAAAAAGACCCCTGCAAGAACTGTGCAAGCTTTCTTTGTAACAGAGCACACGAGTACTTCAGGGCGGGAGGAGCCAGCAGAGCCATCAAATCTAGATAGTTCATTTTATTTATTTATGTATTTATTTATTTATTTAATTTCTTGTATTCATTCCCTGGTCTGCTCTGCAGCTGTCTCTGCTTTACCTAGAATGGTCTGATTCAGAGTTCCTTCCTTTTGGCTGATTCCTGATCTTCCTGATTCTTCGTCTAGCCACCGTGAGGGCAAGATGTCCTCTCTACAATCATTCTCCATCTGAACTTTGATGTTTTTTCTCTATCTGTCCTATCCAGTATGGATTTCCTTGACCACAAAAGGCTTCTTTCTCTTTTCTAAAGCAACAAGCCTCGTGTGACCTTTATTCTGAAGACAGTCTCCCCCTTCTGCAGCATCAACCAACAAAAGCCCGACATCCCATAGGGTGGTTGTTGTGAGGATAAAAAGGAAGAGGACAGAATGTTGTTTTAGGCCACTATGGGCCCCCATTGAGGAGAAAAGCAAGGTATACATTATTGGGAAATTTGGTTAATATACCAGAGTTTTGCCCAGTCATAGAAGCATGATACTGAGTGCAGTAAACTACATGCCATATATATTCCCCAACTTAATGTGGAAGATAGTAGCTGATTGTATTCTATATTAGAATTTTAATGTTAGCAACTACTGTATTTCTATTAGTATTCATTTTAATTTACTTTTATACACTTCTATATTTGCATACCTTAATTTTTATATGGTCATTTTTATTTTATTTTTTCCTTACTGGTTTGTAAATAAAGTATTGATTGAGTGAGTGCAGTGAGTATATTGGAGGGGGGAAAAGTGAACTGACATTTATTCAAGTAGATCCAGTTCACATTCTATTGCTTTTGAGCTGTCCTTCCTGCATTCTTAGGCATCAAATTCTGTGTGGCGTGTTTTGTTCTACAGAGGCGCCCAAAATGATAAAGATCTGAGTTTCCAGCACAGCTGCTCTGACTGAAGCTTCACCACTCTGGCCACAGTAAGAAACAATGAGAGGCACACACTCCCCTCCAAAAAAAGTTTGGAAAATATTTTCTTTCCTATTGAATATTCAGAGTGTTGGTGTGAAGGTCTCCAGTCTTTATCTTGGCTTCCATTTGCCAACTGGGCATTGATATCTGCTAATCGCTGGCTTCTCGGGGAGTTGTGTTTAAAGCATACTGGGCGTGTGGTGCCAAATTTTCTGGGGGAGACAAAGGCGAGATTGTTTTCCTTCTCCTGGTTTGGTATTCACAGCTAAAACAAATTAGAAAGAGTCTTGTGCAGCTATCATGAGCAAGAGAATACACGCCAACAACAGATGTAATCAAAAATACTGGAAGGGAGGGAGAGAGACAGAGAGACAGAGAGACAGAGAGACAGAGAGACAGAGAGACAGGAAGGAAGGAAGGAAGGAAGGAAGGAAGGAAGGAAGGAAGGAAGGAAGGAAGGAAGGAAGGAAGGAAGGCTCTGGTTTCAGAACCCAAGATCTACAAGTTTGTATTCATAAGCACAGCTTAAATAGATAGCATTTTATTAGATATGTTGAGAAGTTGCAAACTGAGAAATTCATATAGAGCTCTAGGCGCTGAGCAGGTAGGGGCTAGTCCCTGGTGTTTTAGATGCACAGCACTATAGGGTGGTAACATTCTGAGAGGGTGAAATAGACTTCAGGCTGAAAGTGGGGTGGTCATGTTGTTTACGCTACCTGGTGTAAAAATTGCATATAAATGGTCTAGAATGAGAAATTAATTTTGAACTTGTGTGATTCATGTTTAATAATAGCTTTGTAGTTTGTATTTCAGAACTTTGTTTTATTTCTATATTTTAGTCAAAATAAACTTAAAAAAATTACATATAAAAGAAAAAAACAAAAAGAAGGAAAAGTTCAAGTCTAGTCTGTCATATGCTGGGTTGGATCTCGCCAGCTTTTTCATTCAATGCTGCTTAATTAACCTTCTTACCACAGCCCCATCCCTTATGACTCCTGTCCATATATGTGTCATGATCCCCAGAGTAGCATTTCAGGTAGTCAAAGACTACCCCTGTTTTCCTTTTTAGCAGCTGAAAAGCTCGCTGCATGGTATATGAATGTGAGTATATCGTCAGTATCTCTCCGTCACTTCCAGGTTTTTCACTCTAGAAAGTGCCAGAAACTCTGCGGTAAAACACCCTGTTTCCAGTGATTCCTAGAGCTAAACTACATTACTCCTTAATCGTTACTTGCTTTTTAAAATTTTCTGCCAATGAAAAAAGATGACAAAGAAATTCTTTGAAAGAAAGACAGGAATAAATTTTGTATTTTATAATAAAAGATATTGTAAATGAAGGAGGACGAGGAGGAGACGAAAAAGACGAACACGAAGAAGACGAACGCGAAGAAGACGAAGGGGAAAGAAGAAGAAGAAGAAGAAGAAGAAGAAGAAGAAGAAGAAGAAGAAGAAGAAGAAGAAGAAGAAGAAGAAGAAGAAGAAGAAGAAGAAGAAGAAGAAGAAAAAGAATAAGAAGAAGAAGAAGAAGAAGAAGAAGAAGAAGAAGAAGAAGAAGAAGAAGAAGAAGAAGTTCTAAAGAGCACAATGTGCTCAACAGCCCCCGATCCACCCGTGGCCCGTTGAAGGCCCCACTCTGTCTCCAGCTTTGGGCATCTTTTGAAGAGCCGCTTGTTCCACAAATGATTTTCTTGCTTGCCTCATGATCAACCTGCATTTCCTGCAGTAGAGGCAGTGGTGCTTTTTTCTCCGTTCTCTGCTGGGCCAGGCTGGTCCCTCTAAATCCAGCTTTTCTGTTCTTTGCGTATCCAGTCCTGACTCTCTCAGAATCCTGCCCAGCCTCTTTCTTGTTTTCTGCCGCAACAAACGTGTTAGTCTTTAAGGCCCCACGGCGCTGCTTTGGATTGTTTCGCCACAGACCAGGGGGGCTCCCCTGCAGGGATTCCACTTCGCTTTGGCCCTGACTCACTCACGCCCAGGTTGCCTGCCTTGGATGCTTTGCACCACTGAGCTTTCAGGATCGGGAGTCCCCCGGCACCTGCGCTTCCCTGTGCTACTCTGCCGCACGAACGCAAGCTCGGCCATGTCCACCTGACTGGTGCTCAGAGCCCCTGACCTCGGCAGCTTCTCCTCTCCAGGGGCCACGGAACTAGTCAGGGCTATTCAAGCCAGTCGGCATTCTAATGGATTCTGTTAATAAGATCTGCATCAATTTGATCCTTTCACCAAGTGTCCCTAAGGATGGATCTTCTCTTCCCTCTCTCTTGTTTAATGCTTCATATATAACAAAAAACATGAAGAACATCTATACCACTAGTAACATGTAGCGTAGCTAGCATGGTGTAGTGAGAAGAATAAGAGGATAAAGAAGAAGAAGAAGAAGAAGAAGAAGAAGAAGAAGAAGAAGAAGAAGAAGAAGAAGAAGAAGAAGAAGAAGAAGAAGAGCAGCAACAATAATAATAACACATTCTCTGGTATATGAACTGAACTCCAGAAATCATAAGTGAGGAGGCACTCAGTTACATCTATGCGTTCAAGGCCTCACTCAAGGCCCCTTGTTGAAATCTCCAATAGAAATTTAATATTTACAAAGCAAAATGCAGAAAGAGACACACCAGACCAGCAGCCAAAAGGATTTGCAGTCTCTTCTGGCCATGAGCTGGTATTTTGACCTTTCTGTCTCTAAAGAGAAACCAAAGTTTCCTTTCAAGGATATTTTTGTCTTCTGAGCTACATAAATCCACTAATATGTTCCACACATTTACCGCACCAGTCAATCCGTACTTATCAGACCTCAAAGCCCATATGCTCCTCCAGCAAAAATAGCACCTTTCTCCAGAAATGCTCTCTGCCACATGACTAGCGCCTGTAGCTTTTGGTACGGCATACAGGTGAGAAAATGTGTCACATCCAAAAAACACACCAGATTTTTTTAAAAACTAATACTTTATGGGTTAGTTTGCCCCTTCTTTTTAAGTCTATGGAAGAGAGCTTTAGGTTGCTAATCTGTGAAGTTAGGCTGCTTGAATGAATTTCCCATTAGCTTGAATGGGATTTAACCAGCCACACGAGCAGTGCAATCCTAAATGAAGTTCTGCTGTTCTAAGTCCATTGAAGTCAATGGGCTTAGAAAGATGGAACTGTGTTTAGAATGGCACTGTTAAAGCTACAGTCCTATGCATAATTGTCTGGGGAAAGTTTCATTGGAGACAGCTGGATTTGTTTCTAAAGAAACACGCTTGGGACCACGCTGCAGGTACAGCACAGGTTTCAAGCTGCAGGGCATATTAACATGGGGGGGGGGAATTCTCACAGGAATGCTTCTTTCTTTACAGTGAAAGGAGCCTTTCATCTGTCAATGTATTTACAATATACTTGCAAATATTTTATATAGGTTAGGTAATGTTCCTTTATAAATTCATGCATCTATAAATCTAATAGAAATAAGAATGAACTGGGAAGTAATCCCTCCTCCCTTGCCCTTAAAATAGTTTTTGTTTTTGCATAAAGGAAAATACAGTTTAAAATACAGAACATCAAGGACAGGCTTACCTTTTCCCCACCCGGGTGAGGGATCCCCCACCCCACCAGCTCCCATTTCTTGCCACCGCTCTTGCAGCTGGCAGGAGAAAAATAATTGAAAAAAATTGCCATTGGGCAACAAGTGTGATGTCACTTCCAGGAAAAACCCGGAAGTGATGTCAGTCTGCTCTAGGACTTTCTGGGAACAGTATAGTACTATAGAGTTTCCAGAAAAAAAACATAGTCTTTCTGGAGATTCCTAGAGCAGTCATTCCAGGTTTTCCCAGGAAGTAATGTCATACATTCACCTGATGGCCTCCCCCAATGGCCAGTCTCTGGCTGGCAAACCTAATCAAGGAATATAGCAAGATATACAGAAACAGAAAGTGTGAAGGATGCATTGTGCTTTGAGAACTAAACTCCCATTAAAAAGTGTGCCCTTCTGTATTACTCAAACAGTACCAAAGTATATGGATGTGTATTCAAATATAGGTGCAAACATTTATTCGTTTCTATGTTTAGATATTTATACCACACCTTTCCCTCCTGTGCAAGCCCTAAGTAGCTTACAATATCATTTCCCCCTCATCCATTTTATCCTCATTACAACAACCCTGTGAGATTATTTTGGCTGAGAGAGAATGACGGGTCTAAAATCAGCCAGAAGCTTCCATGGGGCATTGGGGATTTCAACCTCTGTCTCCCTCTAGCTGCTATAACGTGTTGGCTCTCATGTGGTTTACTGCGGTTTCCTTTCTGTCATACCAACATTCCATCACAAATATCATTGACTACTATGGGTTTTCAACTAGATGCCTTCCATTATCTACTTCTTGTTCCTGGCTGCCGAGGGTACAACCTGATACTTGCCACACCAAGAGATTGACAAAGAGAAGTTAAAGTCATGGTTTTCTCCCCTCCCGACAAAAAACATCCAGCCTGGTGAAGAGCTCTTGCGGACTTGAAAGTGTGCCTACTATTGTGTTATTTCGATTGCCCTTAGTGAAAAGTATTCACGGCTTTTGATTTTGGATTTTGCTTCGGGCCAGTGCGGCTACCAACTTTTTATGTCAGTGAGCACAGCAGTGTCCTTGGCTGAATTTTGAAAGGACAATGTCAAAGATTTCATTATCATCCACTCCGGACTATTGTAATGTGCTCCACATAGGGCTGCCTTTGAAAAGTATTTTGAAGTTTCAGTTAGTACAAAATACTATAGCTTGACTGTTTTATAGAGAACATGTCTTGCCAGTTTTGAGAACCTCCAGTTCAGTTCTGGGTAGAATTCAAAGTGCCGTTTATTATCTTTAGAGCCATACAACAATTTGAAAGTTCACTTGTTCCTATATGAACCTATCCATTAACTGAGATCTGCAGAACAGGCCCAGTTTGTGAAGTAAGATGGATGTTCACTAAGGCCAGGGCTTTCTCAGTGATGGCACCTTGGTTGTGGAACAATCTCCCTATAGGAGGAGGAGGAGGAGATTGGATTTATACCCCACCCTTCACTACCCAAAGGTGTCTCAGGGCGGCTTACAAACTCCTTTCCCTTCCCCTCCCCACAACAGACACCCTGTGAGGTAGGTGGGGCTGAGAGAGCTCTCGATAGAAACGGCTCTTTTTCAAGGACAGCTCTTATCAGAACTATGGCTTGCCCAAGGTCATAAGAACATAAGAGATGCCACTGTTGGATCAGGCCAAAGGCCCATCCAGTCCAACACTCTGAGTTTCCTCCCCACGTGTCCCCTCATATCAGAGAAATTACCCCTTTTAAAGTTAAAAATGGTTGTGTGAGTCTTTTTGGCCAATTCTCTATTTGTACAAATGATGAACTCAACAACATTATGATCACTGTTTCCAAGCGGTGCAATCACTTTTACATCTCTCACCAGGTCTTGAGTGTTACTTAGGACCAAATCAAGGATCGCCTCTCCCCTGGTAGGTTCCGTGACCATCTGCTCCATAGCACAGTCATTTAGAGTGTCTAGAAACTCAATCTCTTTTTCCCGGCTAGAACACATATTGACCCAATCAATGTGTGGGTAGTTAAAATCACCTATTATTACACAGTGTTTTTGTCTAGTTGCTATCTTTAAGGCATTCATCATTTTATAATCCTCCTCTATCTTTTGATCTGGTGGGCGATAACAAACTCCCAGTGTTAAGTTTCCTTTTGGCCCCCCTATTTCAACCCATAGAACTTCCAGAAGCGAATCCAATTCACTTAGCCTCTCAATCTTTCTAGACTTTATACCCTCTCTGACATACAGAGCTACCCCACCTCCAACCCTTCCCCCCCTATCCTTCCGATATAATATATAACCGGGAATCACTGTGTCCCACTGATTTTCCTCATCCCACCAAGTTTCAGAAATACCCACAATGTCTATTTTTCCCTCCCTCACCAAGCACTCCAACTCCCCGATTTTACCTCGGACACTTCTAGCATTTGTATAGAAACAGCTGTAATTTCCCTTACAAGTTAAGCCTGCATCCTTCCTCTTGCTATCTCGAGTCGTTGTCCGGCAGTCCATGTCACCAGCCATGGCCTCTGTGGACAATTTCAATCCACCTCCCTGTAGAAAAGCAACCGGTACCCCCTCACCTCTCTCAGATGAGCTAACCCGAACCAGAGACTTTTCATCTCCTGTCGGCTTTCCCCCAATATTCAGTTTAAAAGCTGCTCTGCCACCTTTTTGATTTTAAGTGCCAGCAGCCTGGTTCCTTCTCGGGACAAGTGGAGACTGTCTCGCCTGTACAGCTCCCTCTTGTTCCAAAAAGTATCCCAGTGCCTAACAAACCTGAACCCTTCCCCTCTACACCATCGTCTCATCCACGCATTGAGACTCCTGATCTCTGCCTGTCTCTCCGGCCCTGCGCGTGGAACAGGTAGCACTTCTGAGAAGGCTACCTTGGAGGTCCTGGCCTTGAGTTTCCTGCCCAGCAGCCTAAATTTCTCCTCCAGGACCTCACGACTGCATTTCCCCACATCGTTGGTGCCGACATGCACCACGACCACTGGCTCCTCCCCAGCACTATCTACCAGCCTATCTAAAACACGTGTAATGTCCGCTACCTTCGCACCAGGCAGGCCAGTCACCATACGGTCAGTACGCAGGTTCGCCACCCAGCTGTCTACCTGCCTAAGGATCGAATCACCAACTACCAAGAGCCCCCCTCCCACCTTGCCCAGGGATGGTTCCTTGGTGCGAAAGGGTACCCACTCACCAGCTGGGGAAGAGGTCCCTTCTGAGGGCATGTTCCCCTTATCCTCAGCACAGTCCCCTGTTTCTCCTTGACCCTCATGCTCCCTGACAGCGGCAGGGCTGCCAGATCGAGAGTGGGACATATCTAACAAGTCCCCTTGGCTTTCTGGCTCTTCTTGGGCTTCTTACAGAGGCTCTAGGCTAAGAGTCCCTAGGCTAAGAGCCTCAGGCAAAGAGCCCTTTAGTTCGTGCCTCTGGCAAGGTGCTTTCTTAAATACTGAATTACAGTCAATCACAGTCAAACAATGCCCATTCCTCTCCCTCTCTCAAGCAGCCAGGACTCTGCAACAACTCTAAGTGCTTTCACACACTCCCAAACACAGTCCTCCCACACAATATCCTCAGCTGAATCCCCTCAGCTGAAAGCAAGTAAAAAAACACTCACCCCTCTAGCAACTCTGTCTCCTGCTCCTGCTCAGAGCTCAGCTGGGTCAGCTGGGTCATCCATCCATCCAGGTGCAAGTGGAGGAGTGGGGAATCAAACCCAGTTCTCCAAGATTAGAGTCCACGCACTTAACCACTACACCAAACTGGCTAACTGTTTTTCTGCTGCTCAGTTTGCTTCGCTTTACTATGAATACCTTCCTTTTTACTGAGGGTTTAGTAACTATGTTAATCTTCCCTTGTGTTCTTATTAGGGTTGCCTCCTTCCAGATGGGACCTGGAGATCACCTGGAATTACAACTGGTCTCCAGACTACAGAGGTCAGTTCCTCTGGAGAAAATAGCTGCTTTGGAGGGTGGACTCTATGGCATTAAAGCCTGCTGAAATCTCTCCCTTCCTCAAACACCACTGTCCTCAAGCCCCACCCCAAATCTCTGGGAAATTCCCAACCTAAAATTGGCAATTGTAGCTCTCATGTTTTATTAATTGATTTGATGGGTTCTGCTTTAACATTTTGATTGGTTTGCTGATTTTCTTTTTTATCATGGTGCTTTTTATCCTGGATTCTCTCTGGTTTCACTGCTGCTTGAGCTGCATTTATCTTCTTCATGTTGTGTTTGCTGTATTTTTTCTTGTGAACAGTCTCATGACCATCAGTACACACAAGTTTCCCTGACAGGGAAAATACCAGTTCCCAGAGCCCTTTCATGTTGTGGAAATGGTGTGTGTAGAAGGATTGCTTAAGTCCTCTAAGAGCCAGTTTGGTGTAGTGGTTAAGTGTGCGGACTCTAATCTGGGAGAACCAGGTTTGATTCCCCACTCCTCCTGCTGATGTGACCTTGGGTCAGTCACAAGCTCTGGCACAGCTGTACCTGAAAGAGCAGTTTGTGTCAGAGTTCTCTCAGCCCCACCTACCTCACAGGGTGTCTGTTGTGGGGAGGGGAAGGGAAAGGAGTTTGTAAGCCACCCTGAGACACCTTTGGGTAGTGAAGGGCGGGGTATAAATCCAATCTCCTCCTCCTCCTCCTATAGGGAGAGTGTTCCACAACCAAGGTGCCATCACTGAGAAAGCCCTGGCCTTAGTGAACATCCATCTTACTTCACAAACAGGGCCTGTTCTGCAGATCTCAGTTAATGGATAGGTTCATATAGGAACAAGTGAACTTTCAAATTGTTGTATGGCTCTAAAGATAATAAACGGCACTTTGAATTCTACCCAGAACTGAACTGGAGGTTCTCAAAACTGGCAAGACATGTTCTCTATAAAACAGTCAAGCTATAGTATTTTGTACTAACTGAAACTTCAAAATACTTTTCAAAGGCAGAAAGTGAAGGGCGGGGTATAAATCCAATCTCTTCTTCTTCTTCTTCTTCTTTTCAAATTGGGCACTCCACAAGCCTAGCCACTAAGATCTGACCATGGAATTTCCAGGGCACATCTGGTAGACAAGACTATGGTAGATGCAGGATGGACCTGAGAACAATGTAATGTATATTTGCAGAAGGTAGAAAGCGTTCCTGGCAACAACTCAAATCTGGCATAAATTTATTTCTTGAAACATTTATGCCCTGCCTTTCCTCATGGTGAACCTGTTAAAACTCAAAAGGTCTGCACACAGGAATTTTACAGACTTCTCCCATTTAGAAACATTTATTTTTCATAATACTGTTGTAATCGATGCACTGACCTGGGTGGCTCAGGCTCACCTGATCTCATCAGATCTTGGAAGTTAATGGGGCTCAGCCCTGGTTAGTATTTGGATGGGAGACCACCAAGGAAGTCCAGGGTCACTACGCAGAGGCAGGCAATGGCAAACCACCTCTGAATGCCTTGAGAACCCTATGGGGTCACCAAGTCAGCTGGGACTTATAATGGGTATAGGGTTGGGCCCTATGCTTCCCTTCTACCAACAAAGTCATAGGCTGAGGACAGACTGGCAGTATGAAGCACGAGGGAGGCGGGGCAAAAAGACCCGGACCAAGTTGTGCCGGGGATTCTCGGTCACACTGCACCTACTGATGCGGGAGCATACTGGGGAGGAGGCGCAAGGGAGCATTCGCACCGTTGGCCCTGTCGCGTGGTGCACAGCTTGCATCACCAGGTCAGCTCTCAGTCAAAGATCACAATTGCACCCTGCTGAGATCCCACTGTAGTGAACCACTGACACAGTTCTTTGTGGTAAACTATATACAGTGAATTTATTTACATATACACTGCTCTCACGGACAAAGTGCTTCGCCATACACTCTCACAGAAGAAGAAGCTACAGTGTACATACTATACACACATATATACATAGACCAGCCAATCAGCTTACTGCTGAGTCACCCTGATACAGCTCAGCTTTACACCAGCCAGAACCGGTTTGGTCTGGTTACCTGGACTGTCATTCTCTCAGACACCTGTCATTTAGATTGGCATGATCATACACATCACACATGCTGAATACTTATGACATTACAACAGGACCGCCCCTGGTGAAGGCGCAGCTATAAGCGGCTGTTTTTCACTCTGGCGACATGCGCCTATGCACATAGGTGCATAGGCACATAGGCGCAGCAATGCGGCTTGTGTGCGGCTTTTAGCGTACACACTTCCGGGAAGCGGGATCAACGCGCCCTCCGGGGTTTTGCTAATGCTTTCACCTGGTACTTTTTTAACAGGGTAGGGAATTGTCATCGGACGGGTTGAGTACGGCTGGGGAACGCCTGACAGCTGTGGCTGTGTGAACCGGCCCCTTTAATCCGTTTGTGAAACGTGCCTATATCGGGACAAACTGCCAGTCTGACCTCAGCCATAGAGGCTGCAGTGGCACAAGTAGTAGGATGGGTGATTTCAAAGGCTTCCTCCTCCTCATTTCAACTTCCCATTTGCACAGCTTTTAGTCGGCGCCAGTCCTCAGTCGTAAGCATCACCTGTTTGACACTGACAGTCGGCTTCTGACAAGAAGAAGAAGAGTGGGTTTTATACCCTGCCCTTCACTACCCAAAGGAGTCTCAGAGCAGTTTACAATCCCTTCAACTGAGAGAGCTCTTTCAAGAACTACTTATGAGAGAACAGCTCTGAAGGAACTTGTAACTGACCCAAGGTCATACCAGCAGCTGTATGTGGAGGAGTGGGGAATCAAACCTGGTTCTCCCATATTAGAGTCTGCACACTTAACCACTACACCAAACTGGCTCTCAAAGGGCAAGCGCTTTCATTAGCATATATAGGATGGATCCCACCCATAGCTTCTCCACCCTCTTTATTGCAAATGAATACATCTTACTATTAACATAATATAATTGGCTTTGAAAATGCATCGAAAGATCTGTTATGACAGCTGATTATTTCAGGGCTTACATTTGAGATACATACATTAATAGTAAACATAGATTGGGTTTAAGTAAAACAAAAATGCAATACAGTCCTGCAATAGGACAGGGGAAAAAGACATTGCATAACAGTGAAATAGAAAGACATTGCAGTCAATGTGCCTTGACCTTTCTCCTTTGTTGCCAACATGTGCAATGCACAATGCATCAAACCAAAGGCCACATGATTCATAACAGGTTTACTGTGAGCTACTCAGAAATATGCTATCAAGGTTTCACATTCGTATGCACCAGGAAACAGCAATGTAGAAGAGTGTGGTTTGTTTGTTTTTTAAGAACACTGAAAGAACACAGAGAAAATAATATTAGGGAGGAATTATTCATTTTCTTGGTTAGTGAACTCCTAAGAATTTGAAATCAAGAGATGGAGCTCTTAGCAGCCTAATCCGACGAGGCAGTTCATACATTACTTTTTGAAATGCAAAACCTGTCCTGGAAACTTAAGAGCATAAGAAGAGCTCAGCTGGAAGAGGGCAAGGTCATGGAGTCCAGCATCCTGTTTCCCACAGTGGCCAGCCAGATACCTCCAGGAAACCCAGAAGCCGGGCATAATAGCAAGAGCCCTCTCCTCTACCCCTCTTATTGCGGCTGAAAAATTGTTATTCAGCTACAGACTGTTCTGAACAATTGGGGGGGGGGGGTTTGAAAGAACTTCCAATCTTGTGAGCTTCACCTGCCATCTGAACTAGTACAATCCACAGAGGTTCTCCACTGACATCTGTGAAAATTAACTAGCCTTCCATAGCAATTTAGGAATATACTGATATCACCCAGGGGTGCAAGAAACGTCATTCGTTTTCTCAAAAACATTTTTTCCCCTTCCTTGAAGAATTCCTTGAGCTTAAGCAAAATCTCCACATTTTCCTCAAAATATCTCTGTTGAAGAAACTGGGGGGGCTGCTCCACTGGAAAATATGGCACGCCACAGCTTTGATTTGTGTCAGATAAAAATGAAACAACATTCTTCTGGTGTAGTCCTAGAAGAGAAGAATAGATTGGATTTATACCCCACTGTTCAGTACCCGAAGGAGTCTCAGAGTGGCTTACAATCACTTTCCCTTCCCCTCCCCACAACAGACACCCTGTGAGGTAGGTGGGGCTAAGAAAGCTCTCTCGAGAACTGCCCTTGAGATAACAGATCTAAAAGAACTTATGACTGACCCAAGGTCACAACAGCAGCTGCATGTGGAAGAGAAGGGAATCAAACCTGGGTCTCCTGGATTAGAGTAGATGCTCTTAACCACTACACCAAACTGGCTCTCTAAGCAGAGTTACTCCCTTTCAAGTTCATTAAGCTTACCAAGCCCCCACTAGTGGTGGAGGATCCCCCACCACCAGTGGGCATTTCCCACCACTGCTCATCTGGCTTGTGGTGGGGAAAAATGACCAGAAACTGGGGGACATTGGCAGTATCCAGATGCACTGGCATCATTCCCCATGCATGTGAAAATGACATCACGGTGTGGTCAGGGATGCTCTGGCATTCTGGCAGAACTCTATAGTTTTGTTCAAATGCCAGACAGTCCCTGGCCTCCCCCAGCCATGTGCTGATGTCATTTCTGGGTGCATGGGATGTGATGTCAGTGCATTGCTGATGACATCATTACATCACCGGTGAGCCCCCTCCCAGAAAGATAAGTTTCCCACTGGTTGCTGGGAGGACCTGACAACCCTAAGTCCATTAAAGTCGGTATGCTTAGAAGAGTGTAACTCTTTTTAGGACTGCACTGTCTGTCAGTCACCTGCCATAATTGACTGTTGGTCCAGGAGAACAAAGTTTGAGTCCAGTGGCTCCTTTAAGACCAACAAAGCTTTATTCAAGGTATGAGCTTTCGTGTGCAAGGTATGAGCTTTCGTCAGACCAACATGGCTACCCACCTGGATCTATGTGGCCCAGGGTAATGGAAAGTCTAGTTTGGTTCTTCAGAGATAGTACACTTTGGACTATCATGTTGGGGGGGTTCAACAACAGAAGATGGGCATTATTATCATCATCATCCCTGAGGCATGAGACAAGCACAGTTGACACAGAGTCCTGAATCAAAAAGACCATGGTCAGCACCACCGAATATAGTTCTGGTCACCATACCTCAAAAAGGATATTGCGGCGCAGGGAGGGGGGGAAAGTGCAAAAGGGGGCAACTAAAATGGTTAACGTGTTGTTACCATCATTCCTATGAGGAAAGGCTGCAAACTGGGGCTTCTGAGTTTAGAAAAAAGGCAACTGGAGGGATATGTGGTAAAGGGTTATAAAATTATGGAAGGGGTAGAACAGTGGGTAGAGGGCCTTAAGAACATAAGAACATAAGAGATGCCAATGTTGGATCAGGCCAAAGGCCCATCCAGTCTCACAGTGGCCATAAATACCAGGCGCCATCAGGAGGTCCACCAGTGGGGCCAGGACATTAGAAGCCCTCCCACTGTTGACCCCCCCCCCAAGCACCAAGAAGACAGAGCATCACTTGCCCCAGAGCCCCTATCTATACCTTGTGCCTTTTCTCCCTCTCCTGTAATAACGCAACTCAGGGGCACCCAATGAAGTTGATGGGCAGTAGCAGGTACAGGAGGGACAAAAGGAAAATGTCTTTATTCAGCGAGTAATTAATTGTGTAATTGACTGCTAGAGGAGGTAGTGATGTCAACGAGCATAGATGGCTTTAGAAGGGGGTTGGACAGATTCATAGAGGATAGGCCAATGGTTACTAGCAGGGATTAGTAAAGGGAACTTCCATATTCAGAGACAGAAAACCTCTGAAACCCAGAGCTAGGAAGCAGCATCAGGGGAAGGCCTTGGCCTCTGTGACCTATTTGTTCGCTCTTCAGGGCAACTGCTTGGTTGCTGTGTGAAACGGGTTACTGGACTAGATGTACCACTGGTCTAATTCAGCAAGGCTCTTCTTATGTTCTGGGGAGAACTCAGGTATAGCATAAAACAAGAAGTCACTGTGGGCTCTTAACTGAATTCTGAGCCTGGTTTCTTTGCAAGAAGTCATCCAGATCGCTGGTTCCGCTAGCCATCTCATCAGCCTCCCGTGCTCTGGGAATGCTGCTTGCATTGATTTAGATTCAGGTGGGTAGCCATGTTGGTCTGAAGCAACAGAACAAAGTTCAAGTCTAGTGGCACCTTTAAGACCAACAAAGTTTTATTCAAGGTATAAGCTTTCGTGTGCACACACACTTCTTCAGATGCATTGAAATGGAAGTTACCAGTCCATACATATAGGCAGAGGGTGAGCAGCAAATGTTTGTTGTTGTTCAGTTGCACAGTCGAGTCTGACTCTTCATGACCTCATGGACCACATCACGCCAGGCCCTCCTGTCTTCTGCCGTCCTCCAGAGTTTGCTCAATTTCATGTTCATTGCATCGGTAACACTGTCTAACCATCTCATCCTTTGCCATCCCCTTCTTCTGTTACCTTCAATCTTTCCCAGCATCAGGGTCTTCTCCAGTGAGTGCTCCCTTCTCATTTGGTGGCCAAAGTATTTGAGCTTCAGCTTCAGGATCTGGCCTTCCAGGGAACAGTCAGGGTTGATTTCATTTAGGATTGACTGCTTGCAGTCCAAGGGACTCTCAAGAGTCGTCTCCAGCACCATAATTCAAAAGGCACTCAGCTTTCCTTATGGTCCAACTCTCGCAGCCATACATTAGCATTCAGCATAATAAAGGTGTTTAACAGATTCAAGAACCAAATTGGAATAACAAGCTTAATTTATATGGTCACAATTTGTTTGGGTTTAATTCCAGGGGAAAACATAGTGAAGGAAATAAACATATAAAAATTTGAGATTGATGGGCAGATGCACCCTTCTTAACTATGGAATGCTGAGAGTAATCGACCAATACCCTGCTATTACACTCCATCCAACTCCTCTGAAGCATAGAGGCAACAGAACAGCATCTTTTTCTTTGAGGTGGTGCAACTGGCTGCACAGCATATCTCCTCTGTCTTCAGACCAGACAAATACATTTCAATCTACTATTCCAAATTACATTACATTGTACTATTCATTACATTTCAGTTTACTATTCCAAATAAGAAATAGAATAAAATAAATAGGATGTATAGTCCTTCTGGGGGATTGGTGAGAATACAGATATGAGGACTGAATGATTTTAGCATATGTAGCGAGATAATAAACCAATATCCCTGTTACGTCCTGGGGGTTACATTGTTCTGAGTGTTGTAATAACTTGTAACTCAGCAATTTCCCTTTCTTGTCTCTTCCTGGTGCCACTGGACTCAAACTTTCTTCTGCATTTATTTAAAATGAAACATGCATTTCTAATGTGTCATTTAAAAAAATCTGACCTGTAGAGAGTAGGTAGGGATGTGCAGGAACTGGCTCATGAGCCCAAACTTGGGCTGAACTTGGGCCAGTTCAAAGCTTGGGGACCAATATTTGGGGAAGGTGCCTTCCCTGAACATTTACTGAACTGTTTTTTTATTTTATGCTTTCAGCTTGTATCCCGCTCGAACCCCCCAAGGGGTCTCTGAGCGGCTTACAGTTACTCTTTATCCCTATCTATGGCCACATATAGTCAGGGTGGGGACTGCCCTACCGGCTCCCAGTGGAGGGACTTGATGTTCTTCTCTCTCGGTTTGGCTTCTTGCCGGCTCGGCTTTTGGTTTTTCCGGCTCCTCTACTTCTCCTTCTCTTGGTCTTCGGCATCGGCTGTGATTGGTGGGCCTATCCGGCGCGCGGTTCACGTCAGCGTGGCTCCGGCTCTGTCCATTTGGGTCCGCCGTGCCTGCGCCTCTACGTTCTTTGCGTCTCCTGGCTCCGCCTTCCGCCGACGTCCGATCCACCGCTGGTGTTGCGCCTAGTCGCCATTTCGCCATTCGCCGCCGATGCTCCATCAGCCCCCACAATGGGGAAGGGTGCCCCCTGCCACCTAGGGCAGGTATCCATTTATCTACTCGCTTTTTCGATGTTATTTATTGCTTTCGAACCGCTGGGTAGGCGGGAGCTGGGACTAGGGCCAGGTGCTCACCCTGGCTGCAGTGGGTTTCGAACAGCTGTAGCAGCTGTTTGCAGATGTTACCAGCAGGCGTTTAACCGCCTGCGCCACCGCTCCCCCTCGCCACCGCTCCCCCTTGTTGTTGTTCTGGGCCAGCCATTTAAACTTAACAGCTGAGCAGTGCAGGGTCCTCTCAGCTGCTAAGATTCAATGACTCACTGTCAGGCATTTAAACCTTTAATTTTGCTCCCCCTTTCAAAGCAGTGGGGAACAAAACTGAATGGTTAAATGGCTCACAGCCATTTAATCATTCCTGGGCAATTCCTCCCTTCCCCCTGGGTGATCCCCCCTTCTCCTGACCCCAATGAGCTGCAGCCAGGAGAAATGTGGAAGGGAAGTCCCTTCAAGGGTGGTCCCCACCCCTTTTCTCCCAGCCATGGCAGGCTGTAGCCGAGAGAAAAGGGAATCGAACATGCTGGACTGGTTTGGTTTGGGTGCGGCCTGTTTGGGCGATTCAGTTCAGGTTTCAGTTTGTGGGCTGCCCCCAACCCCAAACCAAACCACCTTTTTTAGGTTTGTGCCAATCCCTAGGGGTAGGTACCTTCTTTTCTGGTGATAGAGAAGGCCAAGTTTGCCAGGTGTGCTGGTGCAAAAGAACCAAAAGCTGCTGCATAGTACAAATGTATTTTATTTACCAAGCCATGACCCAGCCGTGGTTCTCTAGTGCAAAGGGCTCCCTTGCCAAAGCAAAGCTTCTCAATTCAGCATTCAAGGGGCACATCAAACACCAGCAGCAAAGCAATCTGGTGACAGAACTTGAATCACATGCAAAAGAGGAGATAAGTTTGCCTGGTGGTGACCATATTTGTGTTGAACTTCTCAGCATCCCTGGATAGGATAGGCTCTCCGTAGCTGGCATTACAAAGTTCATGACACAGATGCAGCTCCACAAACCATTGGTATTCCTGAATATACACCTTTAGTTCCTCATGGAAAAGAAAACAGAGGCCCACAGACTGGAAACACTCAATTTACATTCCAGTTCCAAAAAAGGAGATGTCAAAGACTGCAGCAACTATCGGACCAAGTCACAGTCCTCAGTTTGCAAGCCTTGAGCAGGGCTGCTAACGACAGGATGTTTTGGAGAGATTTAATTCATAGGGTCGCCATAAGTTGAAAGCAGCTTGACAGCACTTAACACATACACACATAAGCAGGGGTCATTTTGGGGGGGACGCCATCCCCCTGGGTGAGGTGTGGGAGGGCGGGGCCTGGAGCTCCCTGCTGGTGCCTGCTGGAGGTCGCCGCCGGCTGTGGGGAGGACACACTTCCGGTGATGTCAGGGGGTGTGGCATATGCTAATGAGTTATGCTAATGAGTCCCCCTAGCTCTTTTTCTTCGAAATGACCCCTGCACATAAGTATGTGCAGAAGCCAGTCAATGTATTACGAAGGTGGAGCAATGTGTTGCACAAAGACACCACACACATATACACACCAGTATTCTTTGCAGTATACATTACCACCTGACCTGGATGGTCCAGGATGGCCCGATCCCAACACAGATGCTAAGCAGGGTCAACCCTGATTAGTACTTGGATGGGAGACCTTCGAGGAAGTCCAGATTTGCTGTGCAGGGGCAGACAGTGGCAAACCACCTCTGTTTTTCTCTTGCCTTGAAAAACCTACAGGGTTGCCGTAAGTCGTCTGTGACTTGATGGCACTTCCATCAGCACACACATTATCCACCCACTCACTCGCACACGCATCATAATGACTTGCGTTTCGTTGGTTCACAAATCAACCCTAGCTGTACCGAAAGCTATTAGTGAGCCGCTCATTTCCCATCCGTAGTGTTTGCCAGACCGCCCCCCCGCTTTGGCAACAGTAATATGAAAGAAATCAGATTTACATTATGAAGAAGTAAAAGGGAAGAGAAGAAGGTGTGAAAGTGCTGTTTGCTTATTTTGACTGTCACAATGAGCCTACTTGTAAGAGAGAGAGAAGAATGTCTTGTGCCATAAAAATGTAGCTGTCAAATGAGACAGTCTCCAAAATGCTCCGTGGTTGAGAAACTTTTCAAATAAACTTTTTTTAAAAAACAGCAACAACAACAACAACACGGTTCATCCCATTAAGCTGATAACACCCAGAAAGCACTACTTGATTTTTTCCCCCCTCTGCACCAAAATGATTCACTCGCACTGTATGTTTGGAGCCTGCCGCTGGCATGGCTTTTAGAAAAGTGATTCATGAAGTGTACGATCATGTCAGTGTTTCCAGTGCTCCAGTTTTCATTTTGAATTTCCAATACATCTCTGCTCATAAATCCTACCTCTTGCTTTAAAAGTATGTCTAGTTACTATATGTGCTCCTGCAGCGGAAGAAGAAGGAGAGAGAAAGGGGGAAAAGACTGGTGCCTGTAATCAAAATCAAAATATGGGATGTGAAGACAGTCTGAGCAATGCTGAGCTGTATGCCGGAATCCCATGGGAGCGCTGAGGAGGCACTCAGAGCGATACTGGAGACACTGGTCAACGGTTCAAGCATCAACTTCCACTTTAACAAACCAAGTTTCTAGCCCTTATGACTGCAAAGATATGTTCAAAACATATCAGCGATACCAGCTAAAATCTCAGAAGCCAGAAAAATGGGCAGAGTAAGATTTTGAGTATTATTTATTTGTTTGTTATCCATATTATTTATATCCGGCTTTCCTCCTCAATGGGGACCCAAAGTGTCTTCCATCATTCTCCTCACCTCTGTTTTATCCTCGCAACACCCCTATGAGGTAGGTTAGGCTGAGAGTGTGTGACTGGCCCAGGGTCACCCAGCAAGCTTCCATGGCAGAGTGGGGATTTAAACCTGGGTTTCCCGGATCCTAGTTTGACTTTTTAACCACTCCATCACCCTGGCTTTTGTGGGACAAATGCAAAACCTCTTTGCCTCCTTGACCAGCAACCTGAAAAATATGCAAAATACAAGAAACTTTAAACGTTCTATGGCGCTATTTACATCTCAGACACCAGGAACAGAGCCAGTTTTCCATTAGAGGGGTTCCCCACCTGACATGAGCTTACTGTGTGTTTGATTGAAATTACTTGCTGCTGCTGTTATTAGGTCTGTTATGTTCTCCTGCAGGTTCTGTCAGGAAGTACGTGTTAAGTTTGTTCCCCTTCTGCGCAGAAGGTTCCCGGGCTGCCCTGACTCTAAGTTTTTAAATAAGCTTCTTATGGGTATCAGTTTGCAGACTTGCACAGTTCCGCAGGGTCTGCAAGACGGAGCTCTTCCGCCAGGCGTTTGAGTAGGAGTCGCCACGACTGTTACCATCTGTCCTAGCCCTTATTACCAACTCGCCATGAGTGCAAAAATGGTGGTACTGCGTGGCCACTAAGGATACCATCCTGGTGACGTCCTGGTGAGATCATCGGTTCCCTTGTTAGTTGTTGTGGAGAGCACTTATGTTGCACTGAATGTTTTTAAAATGCAGTTTTAATGTTTTATGCATTGGACATTGGCCCCATCTGTACGCCGCCCTGAGCCCGTTCGCGGGGAGGGCGGGTTATAAATTTAAATAAATAAATACAGCTTCTTGTGCAGCTGCCTGTAAAATTCGCAAAGATATTCTATGCAGTACACCGAATTTTGAACAATACTCATTTTAATCTGTAATTATGTTAAATCGTTTTATATAGCCCATCTATTTATTTATTTGTTTATTATTGATTAATTTATAATTCTGGCATCCTGTGTATTGTGTGTATTGTGATTTGTGCTGGTTGTTGACCATATTAATACACTGACTAACTATTTGGCTACTTCAATTTTATGTTAGAATTCAACTTGATATTGATGTTTGAATGGACTATTGTTTCTGGAACTTATGTACTGTTTTATGACAAGATGCAAGCCACCCTGAGCCCACTTGTGGGGGTAGGGTAGGATAAAAATCCCTAATGAATGAATGAGAAGAGAAGAAGAGATTGGATTTATACCCTGCCCTTCACTACCCAAAGGAGTCTCAGAGCGGCTTACAAACTCCTTTCCCTTCCTCTCCCCACACCAGACACCCCCCAAAAAAGAGCTCTGACAGAGACTGCTCTTTTTCAAGAACAGCTGTGCCAGAATTATGGCTTGCCCAAGATCATCCAGCCAGGTGCAAGTGGAGGAGTGGGAAATCAAACCCAGTTCTCCCAGATTAGAGTCTGTGCACTTAACCACTACACCAAACTGGCTCTGAATGAAGCATGTGCAGATCTGCTTGATTTGCATATCTTATACAAGTTGCAAAATAGCACAGAATTCAGTTCACCAAAATGCAAAAGACTGAAATGTTTTCAGGCTGAGTAGACTCAGCTTTGGACTTAACTTCCAACACATATGGAAACGTAAAAGAGGTATTAAACCAAAGAGGTATTAAAATAATAAGGAAAATATTTTCCTTTAATCCTGAACCACTTCAGACCTCATAGATTCTTCTGTAATAAAGCGGCTATTGCTTCATGATGCTGGAACACACACGCACACACACACCCAATCCCAACGCGTCAGTTTGTCTATGCTTTCATTTGTGGGTTTCATCAAAAAAGGGATTGGCCTCAGTCAGAAGGCAGTGACAGTGAATGGAAGGAAATGAAACACCACAGGTCCAAGATAATGAGTGACTTAAATGACACCAACATGGTAAAACTGCTCATTTAACACTTACTTTGAAGCTCTCACTTAAACCTGTCTAAGACTTGCCAAACAAGCAGGCTTACACAAGTTCTCTTATTTTGCATACTCTTGGCATATTCGAGGTGACTACCCAATAACATTTCAGAGGGTGGCTATGTTGGTCTGCGGTAGAACAGGAAGAAGAAGAAGAAGAAGAAGAAGAAGAAGAAGAAGAAGAAGAAGAAGAAGAAGAAGAAGAAGAAGAAGAAGAAGAAGAAGAAGAAGAAGAAGAAGAAGATTGGATTTATACCCTACCCTTCACTACCCGAAGGAGTCTCAGAGCAGTTTACAATCACTTTCCCTTCCCCTCCCCACAACAGACACTCTGTGAGGTAGGTGGGGCTGAGAGAGCTCTCTTGAGAACTGCCCTTGAGAGAACAGCTCTGAAAGAATTTATGATTGACCCAAGGTCACACCAGCAGCTGCATGTGGTTAGAGTCCACTCTCTTAACCACAACACCAAACTGGCTTTCAGGCTGATTACGATATGCATTGTACATTAGCATCCAAGCATTATTTGCAATACCCCTCCCACCTCTTGAGCAGGATAAAGGACTCCAAGATCTCCATTTCTACTCTACTGATGTGTGAAGGAAGGAACTGTCATTCTTGAAAGCTCATACACTGAAACTCTTGTTGGTCTCTAAAACACTACTGGACCTGAATCTAACTACCCAATAAAATAATCAATTAAAATGCATTGTGATGGCAGCACAAATGCATGGATGTATGCTTAACTGGAAACAGTTTTCTTCACAAACATTGATCTGTAAGATCAAGGACACAGGGTTGGATTGAAGCACTCATTTCAAACGAGATCACCTGGTTCCCCCTCTTCACATGGATTTTCCACATGCAGGTCCCCTGATTCCCAGTATAGCTCTACTGGACCTGAATCTAACTACCCAATAAAATAATCAATTAAAATGCATTGTGATGGCAGCACAAATGCATGGATGTATGCTTAACTGGAAACAGTTTTCTTCACAAACATTGATCTGTAAGATCAAGGACACATGGTTGGATTGAAGCACTCATTTCAAACGAGATCACCTGGTTCCCCCTCTTCCTACAGGTCCCATCTCACATGGATACTGATTCCCAGTATAGCTTTTTGTTGGTGGGAAAAGTGGACCCTCTCCTCCCTTTTTCACCAGTGCGAAAACTAGTTTGATCTAACCCATAACTTAGAATGTGTGAAGAAACGACACTTTATACCTTCTAACATTTCACAGATAAAAATAAGGATCATGCTTGAGGACCTCAAATTTCTCCGCAGGACCCTCTGTTTTGTGCTTTAAGTAAAATTGAAGCCTCGTTCTCACAAACAACATATAAAGTAGCAAACTTGTGTATGGACTAGGCTTTTGCCTGGGGGAAATCACAAGATGGAATGTTCTGCTATGGGGGAAAGCATCCAATGCCTATAAAATTAGCATGTCATGAAAGGCCATGAAAGGCTAGTTTCATATGAGTTTTTGTTTGTTTGTTTGCTTGGGAGAAGATTGAACCACCTGCAGTCTGAAGTATCAAAGAGAACTGCAGTTTGTGCAAACAAACTAGGCTATGGTGTCAATTTAGGGATATGCTGACACGACTTCAGCCTGAGAAACACTTAATTTCGCCAAAATTCTTAAGCAAATCTTCTAGATTTGCCTCGACATTTATTGCAAGTGAAATTTGGAAGCAACTGCATGTGACCTTTCATAGGGTTGCCAAGTCCAGTTTGGGAAATTCCTGGCCATTTGGGGGTGGTGCTTAGAGAGGGTGGAGTCTGGGGACTGAAGGGAGCTCAGCAAGGATGTGATGCCCTAAAGCCAGGGCTATTTTGGGGCAGGAACGCACAGGAACGGAGTTCCGGCTGGCTCCCAAGTTGGCCACGCCCAGCAGGAACTCATTAGCATAATAGGCCACACCCAACAGCAGAAACTCATTAGGATTGGCTACAATTATGGGTGTGTGGCCTAACATGCAAAAAGCCCTGGGTTTTGACAACAAACAAGGTAAGGAGAACAAGAAGCAAAAGGTGGGTGTGGCTGGATGACCACACTTCTGGTGGCGTGGGGGTGTGGCCTAATATGCGAATGAGCTGTGCTGTCAGGGTGTGGCCTAATATGCTAATGAGTTCCTGCTGTTGGGTGTGGCCTATTATGCTAATGAGTTCCTGCTGGGCTTTTTCTACAAAAATAGAAGCCCTGCCTAAAGCCCACACTCCAAAGCTACCGTTCTCTCCAGGGGAACTTATTTCTGTAAAATGGAAATAGGATTGGCAGACTGGAGCCTGCCATTCCAGGGAGCATTTTGGAGGTAGGGACTGGTCATGACATCAGGGGGATGCTCGAGGATTTGCAAAAATTCTATGGTAAAACCATTTCCCTCGTTTCCTCCTGCCAGCCTTTCAGACACCAGTGGGCAATGAACATTTTTGCTGGGAGTTCACCCATCATAGTGGGAGACCTTATTTGGCGATCAGTTGTAATTCCAGGAGAACTCCAGGCACCACCTGGAGGTTGAAGCCAAAAATGAGAGTAGTATTGCAAGTGACAGTTTTGAGTGTAATGGTTTATTATGATTTTCTAAGCTACATTTATCATTGAATGTGTCTCTTCTTCCTTCTAGTGACAAGAATCGTGATTGCTACACACTCAGATACAGCAATTATTGTGAAACTAATAGTTTACATTGCGCAGCATTCGTTGCGTGTGAGTGATAATAGAACAGAGTTTTCTACAGAATGACTACAGTAAATGATCTTGCAACATATCTTTATTGTTATTTTTGTCACGGATGTTGTTTTTGGATTTCCACCACCTGGAGGTTGGCAACTCTAGAACTTTGTTACACCCCTCCTGAAGATCGCCGCCAGAGAAAAAGAGGGGGAGTGAACCGTCAATTAGTTCTCGTGTCTCTGTTGCGGTGCTACCCCACGCCCCCAAGGTGGAACCTGGAGATCTTCTGGAATTACAACTGCTCTCCACACTAGAGGTCAGTTCCCCTGGAGGAAATGGTACTTTTGGAGGGTGGCGTTTATGGCATCAGTCCCAGCTGAGCTCCCTCCCCTTCCCAACTCCTGGAGAATTGGGGCTGGTGCTTGGGAAGGGCAGAATTTGGGGAGGGAGCTCCACCTCCAAAGAGCCAGTTTGGTGTAGTGGTTAAGTGTGCGGACTCTAATCTGAGAGGACCGGGTTTGATTCCCCACTCCTCCACTTGCACCTGCTAATGTGACCTTGGGTCAGTCACAAGCTCTGGCACAGCTGTTCCTGAAAGAGCCGTTTGTGTCAGAGTTCTCTCAGCCCCACCCATCTCACAGGGTGTCTGTTGTGGGGAGGGGAAGGGAAAGGAGTTTGTAAGCCGCTCTGAGACTCCAAGTGAAGGGCGGGGTATAAATCCAATCTCATCATCATCATCATCTCTAGAGTCTCCCTGCACTGTCTCCAAATCTCCAGGAATCTCCCATGCCAGAGTCCCAATCGTGCTCTCTACAGCCACTAAAAGTGCAGTTTCAGTTTTCAGAGAGAGCACCCATCTGTTCGAAATGGGGGGTTAACAACCAAAAATGGATATCAAGCTCTCTTGGCAAGCTACGTTGAGGGATCTTGGGAGCCACCACTGATGGAGTGCTGAGCTAGGAAAGACCATTGCCAGGGTTAACTCCACAGCAGAAGGTGGGTCACTATGGAATCAAGTGAAATGTGAAACTGGCTTCTTTACCATCCACAGCACTAGTTCAAGCAGTCTTGCCTTTTCTCGTGTTTCAGGAGGGCAGCCTATTGCTCTTTTTTTTAAGCCACACTCCATTCATGCATTTGTGCTAGGCCTTGTTCTTTAAAAAATCAGAGTCGTTCATTCATTCATTCATTTTGCTTTGAAGGTGGGGAAGATGATTTGCCCTGGGGACCACACAGGCAGGGCCGGCTCACCCGCTAGGCAAACTAGGTATTCGCCTAGAGCGCGGGCTGGCCTGAGGGGCGCCAAACACGACCCAGCTCCCCCCCACCAAAGCTCCCCAGCACCCGCCAAAAGGCTAGGCTTCCCTGACCGCAAGAAGCCCTGCTTTCCGCCTTTCCGGCGGCCCACCTCGCGCGCGCCTCAGCACCCCTCTGGCCCCACCCCCGCCAAAAGCCCCAGCACCGCCCAGAAGCCCTGCTTCTCGCCTTCCCGACGGCCAGCCTCACACGCACCTCAGCACCCCTCTGGCCCCGCACCTGCCAAAAGCCCTGGCACTCAGGGAGCTGCTCAGGAGGCAGCACCTGGGGTGCGGGGGTCAAACCAGGGCGATCTTCTCTCATTTGCCGCTCTGATAATCTCCCAGGTACCTTCTTGCCCTGGGCTAGCATTGGGGGGGCAGAGGGGGGCGGGTCGGCGCAAGACGCGTTTCTTCCCAGTCCCCCCACCAACGCATGCATGTGCGCTCCCCCCCTTCATTTTCCTCCGTCCTCCCCAGCCATCCCCTGCCTTTCACCCCCTCCCCTTTCGGCCGCCACCAGGGCTGCGCGCCCAAACAGCCCTGAGCCACCCGCTGGGAGCTGGGCTTCTTGCTGGGGGTGGCAAGTCAAGGGGCTGCCCAGCTGGTCCCGACTAAGCCCGCCCCACCCCCGCCCACCAGCCAGGCTGCCCCCTTGCCCTCACTCACTCGCTGTTCATTACTGGATGCCCCGTCGGAGGAGGAACTTCCTCAAGCCTAGGCGTGGCCCGGCAGGGCCGGTGGCACCCTCTCTGGGGCCCGGAAAAGGGGGGGCGGGCTGAAAATGTGCGGCTGGAGGAGGGCCCGCCCCCCGTCCAGGGCAGAGTCTCCACCAATGTTCCCTCTAAGCTGTGGAGTCCTGTGAGCAAAAATTCTACTTGGTGAGCCACTAGCATTAAAGTTGTGAGCGAGCGATTTGGCTCCTGCATGAATTGATTTGCTCTGGAGCCCTCCTTCCTGAGCGGAGACAACAATGTGTGAGCTGGAGGCTAAAAAACTGTGAGCTAGCTCACACTAACTCAGCTTAGAGGGAACACTGGTCTCCACTCAACGTTGGCTGGCTGGCTTGGGGCCCTCCTCCCTTTGCACAGCAGGCGGGAACTGGGAGGTCTTCAGGCCCCACCAGGAGGTTGGCATCTGCGCCTCACCTAGGGCGCAGAAGCACCTCGGGCCGGCCCTGCACACAGGCACCAGCCAGTCAGTGCTATGCATGGGTAGCTTTTCATGCAAGTTTTCCAGACTGTTTTTTTTCAAGACTCGATCCTGGAACTGGCATTTCAAAACCAACCTACTGTATGAATTAGTATGTCTTCATCCTTCTAATAGTTTTCTGTTTCTTTCTAGCATACGAAAAGGTCCCAGCAGTGGTCCTGATATGCAAAAAATTAAATAATAACTAAATGGAGGAAAAGGATAAACTCTTTTCAGTTCATGGCCAATGCTTCCATACTGTATAGCAAAAAATACAATGACTTAAGAGTCGTTACAAATAGCTTCCCTGTCACCAAACTGCTGAAAAGCTGCTCTACGGTGCCATCTAGTGACATTGAAAAAAGCACACGAGAAAAGAAGTGCTTATAAGCGACTTCCCTTGTTATCGTTCGACACAGCGCATTATTTTCCCTGCCTACAGATAACCACCAAGGTTCTTCCTGTATCTTGTCTGTTGTTGCCATTACCTTTGATGCAGCCAATGACAGATGTTCTATGAGAGAAGAGAAGAGCTTCCCTGCTTTTATAATGACACCATTTTCTAAGCATTATTTATAGGCACTGACCCAACCATTTGGCATTCAGAATTTGCCTTCCTTCTATTTCCTCTGGTCCTCTCCCCCTTTGAAATTGTCTTAATTGTGGCATTTGAATATAACAGGGAATAAAAAGGTCAAGGCAGCATGTTTTGCATAGAAGGGGGGAAAAAACCAAAAGTAATGCTTTTGCATGTGTTAAATTGATCATTAAAAACAAAAACAAAGCAGGCATTCCAAAACTGAAATAAAAGGGCTTGAGTTTCATTCCAACATTTTAGAGCGCCTTCCATGTCCCAAACCTAACATGGTAAGTAAGCACAGAAGCCAGCCAAAGTTAAATGCTTTCAAATCCCTTTGATTCCTGCACAAAAGACTTCAACAACCGCTCTGCCTTAATTGAAATTAAAGGGGTTTCAAGAGGCTGGATCGTGTCCTTTGTTTCTATGCTCCAAACAGCTACTTGTAGTATGGGTGGGCCAAAAAGGGAGGGGATTTTTTTTAAAAAATTAAAAAATATATTTATTTATTTTGCTTTTATAGGCCATCAGCTCCTCTTTTTTCACAAGGGGCCTTGCGAAAGGAGGCAAAACTGTTCACCCTTTATACAGAGGTGGCCGTTGCTCAGGGGGAGTGTTGGGGAAATAGGCTAGCAGGCCAACACCTCTATGTTGCACTGTGGCAATGAAACCACAGCAAAGTAACCAAGGATCTGTTGCCTCCCTCCATCCATTCACACTGTGAACAATGGCTTAGTTCCTAAGTCTCGCTTCCATGTGCATCCGTCTTTGTCTATGGTGCAGGTGGGCCTCCATCCTCTGGTGCCAGGTGCTTTCTTGGCTCATTGCAAAAGACTGGTCTTGAATTAATGGAAACTCCTAGGATTGAAATAACATGATCTGCAGTGGGGAGTTGCCTCTAGCCAGGAAAATGGAACAGCACAAGCAGAAGCAAGGCTTCGGACCATAGAATCATAGAGTTAGAAGGGACCTCCAGGGTCATCTAGTCCGACCCCCTACACAATGCAGGAAATTCACAAATACCCCCCCACTCCCAGTGACCGCTGTTCCATGCCCAGAAAATGACAAAAAAAACCCTCCAGGATTCCTGGCCAAACTGGCCTGGAGAAAAATTGTTTCCTGACCCCAAAGTGGAGATCAGCACTTCCCTGGACATGTAAGAAAGGGCCACGAGAACTAAGCACTGAGGCAACCCTTCCTGCCCTCCCGCTCATGATCTGCCTAAGTTCACACGATCAGCATTGCTGTCAGATGTCCTTCTAGCCTATGCTTAAAAACCTCCAAAGGAGAGCCCACCTCCTTCTGAGGAATCTGGTTCCACTGAGGAACCACTCTAACTGTCAGGGAGTTCTTCCTGATATTTAGCCAAAAACTCTTTTGATTTAATTTCAACCCATTGGTTCTGGTCCATGGCCAATTGGTTTCATTTGCTTTCAGTGATGTTCTCTCATATCTAGGTTTGATTTAGGGTTGCCAACTCGACTTATCCCTCGGAGCGGGGTAGCCTTGCCTGCGTCCGGGAGGTCTTCAGGGATGCGCGCGCGTGCCGGCAGCACATCACCGGAAGTGACGTATGACGTTGCTGACGTTGGGGGCATGGCCGAGCTCGTTGGGGGGAAAACCATATGGTTTTCCCCCCAACGAGCTCAGCCACCCCCCCCACGCAGCAATGTGGCTGCGTCACCTCCGGTGACACAGCTTCGGGGGCGGGGTTCCCCCCGGGGCCCAATTCCGCTGTGGCGGAAACTGGGCCTCCGAAGCGGGGAATTCCTCGCCCCCCAGGCCCATTTGGCAACCCTAGTTTGATTGTCCATATAGTGTCATGGTACGTAGAAGCATTGCATCCAGATCATAAGAAGTAATGATTCTTTGCTTCTTCATACTAGCTAGATCTCACCTGAAGCACTGTGTCCAGTTCTAGACACCATACCGTGTGAAGGATGTAGGCAGGTGGGAAAGGGTTCAGAGGAAGGTTAAAAAAAAATTGGTGGTGGATCTGGAAAACGAGTTGTACACAGAAGGACTGAAGGGACTAGAAGTGTTTAGCCTGGAATACAAACAAAAAAAATGAAGGAAGACATGATCACTTTCCTGTGTTCGACAATAAAAACAATTGCCTGGAGTTAGGGTTAGGTGGGGTCTGGAATTCTCCTGAATTTACCAGGGATCTCCAGACTACAGAGCTCAATTCTCCTGGAGGAAATGGCAGCTTCAGAGGGTGGACTCTGTGGCATCACAATCCCATTGAGTTCCTTCCCCTCCCCAAATCCCAACCTCTCCAGGCATCACCCCCAAATCTTCAAGAATCTCTCAAGTTCGGGTGGGCAACCCTACCTGGACTCTCCCTAATTTGAGATTCATAAGCAAAGGTTGGGCATTGCTGGGGATATTCAACTCTGGAGCCAGGTAGGAGGCCAGGTGGACCAAATGGCCCATAGAATCACAGAGTTGGAAGGGTCCATACAGGGGCCATCTAGTCCAGCCCCCTGCCCAATGCAGGTCCAGCCTAAAGGATCTCTGCCAAATCCTCATCCAGCCTCTTCTTGAAAGCTGCCAGTGAAGGGGAGCTAACCACCTCCCTAGGCAGCTGATTCCACCTTTGAATCCCTTTGACCATGAAAACGTTTTTCCTAATATCCAGCCAATACCTTTCTGCATGTAATTTAAACCCATTGCTTCGGGTCCTCTCCTCTAGTGCCAACTGGAACAGCTCCTTGCCCTTTCAATAATGTAAAGAGTGCAATCATGTCCCCCCTCAATCTCCTCTTCTCCAAACAAAACATTCCCAAGACATAAGAACATAAGAGACGCCAATGTTGGATCAGGCCAAAGGCCCATCCAGTCCAACACTCTGTGTCACACAGTGGCCAGAAATACCAGTGCCATCTGGAGGTCCAGCAGTGGGGCCAGGACATTAGAAGCCCTCCCACGGTTGCCCCCCCCCAAGCCCCAAGAAGACAGAGCATCACTTGCCCCAGAGCCCCTAGCCACACCTTGTGGCTAATAGCCACCGATGGACCTCTGCTCCATATGCTTAGACCCTTAGTCTTTCCTCATAGGGCTCAGTCTCCAGACCCCTGATCATCCTCGTCACTCTCTTCTGCACCTTCTGTATTTTGCCCACACAGTACTCAAGGCCCATAACACCCCATTCAAATTCTGCATCTTCTGCACCTTCTCGATTTTCTGCACCTTCTCAAATTCTGCTCTCTTCTGCACCTTCTTGATTTTGCCCACACAGTACTCAAGGCCCATAGCACCCCATTCAAATTCTGCATCTCTTTGTCATTGTTGTGTTTAGTTCTCTCATTTCCTGATTCAGTTTCATTGCATTGTTGGTTGTTTTTAGTTGCAGTTCACCTTGAGTTTCAGTGAGAAAGACAGACTATCAGTAAGCAAGTAAAAATTTTTTTAAAATAATATTCACTACCTGATCCTTATAGCTGAGATCATGTAGAAAAGAAGGGGGGAATCCATAAACATTGCTACCAGATTGCTTAAAATGACCTAAAACAAGAGTGGTTTTTGATGAGACTTTTTCTCTCTCTCTTGAAAGCACTCTTCTTGTCCAAAAAAGAACAAAAAGTTTTCAGATGACCATTCAGATCAGCCCAAATCAAGTATAGGCACAGAAGAGGTGCTTCATTTTCTATTGGCACTGATGTATAAAATATGTTCTGAATATAAATCATGTTGAAAATATGGACTATGATAGGATATTCATTCCCAGGAGACCCAAGTATAACTTTGCTTGGGAACTGGCATAAGGTTTATCCGAGCTGACAGGTAAATTAGTCTCACATTTATTGACAATGGGAGGGATCCAGACTAAATTTTCAGTGCACACAAGACAGCTTTGTCACTGGAACACAAAGTTCCTCCCTGAGAGATGGAATGAATTTGGTGCAACTGAGCCTTGGGCCATCAACAGGAGGTGTTGGAAGTTCCGAGGAGATGTCCCCTTGTCTCAGACCTCCAGATGCAAGTGACCACAGAGTATGCGGGCAGAGAGGCAAACACTAAGCATCTTCCTGTTTACTGTCACTGAGAATCCCTTTGAAGTGTAGATCAACACTCATTAGGGAAAAGCAACTTTATCCCGTCCTCCCTCCCTCCCTTCTCTTCCATGCACACCAGATGGGGTACAGAATGCTTCTCTGCATCTACTCCCGTTAGCTAGACAGCATAGGTACTGTCTCTGTTTCACTACCCTGCACTATCAAGCATGTATTTCTAGCATAAAGTAGTTATTATTTTGTTTCAGCTTAAAACGGCGGCTCTGTGTCACTTTGTAACTTTGCAAGCACATCGGGTTGCCAAGTGTGAATTGAGCCGCAGCAGGGGACTCCCGGCTGGCGGCTGGAGCGCGCGCGCACTGCATCCACGTCACCCGGAAGTGACGCGGGCATGCAGATGGAATGAATTTGGTGCAACTGAGCCACGTGCCATCAAGAGGAAGTGTTGGAAGTTCTGGGGAGATGTCCCTGTGTCTCAGACCCCCAGATGCAAGTGACTACAGAGTATGCAGGCAGAGAGGCAAACACTAAGCATCTTCCTGTTTACTGTCACCGAGAATCCCTTCGAAGTGTAGATCAACACTCTTTAGGGAAAAGCAACTTCATCCTGTCCTCCCTCCCTCCCTCCCTCCCTCCCTCCCTCC
>NW_015162495.1:521282-560145 GCF_001447785.1 Gekko japonicus
CGAGGGAAAACCATAGAGTTTTCCCTCAGATGACCATGGCCCCGCCCCCAGCGTGCCCGGCGTTCCCGCGTCACTTCCGGGTGATGTGCACATTGGGGTGGAGTTCCCCCCGGTGCCCGATCCGCCAGCGGTGGGGAACGGGCCTCTGGGGCGGGGGTTTCCCCACTCCCCAGGGGGACTTGGCAAGCCTACAAGCACATGGTCAGGTCTGATACAAGCACTGCTGCATTAAAGCCTTGTGCACTCTGCTAACTAACTAAAGAAGGATCTGGACCACCAGAACCGGTACCTTTCCAACACCAACACCCCTCCACTGCAGCACACTGATATCCCCGAAATACTGTTCCTGTGGGACAGGGGACTCTGAGGAACACCATGAGAGGCAAACGGGGGGGGGGAGTCTGCAGTGGGTAGAGAAATTGGTTGAAATCACCCCATTCCTTCTGTTAGCAGAAAAATTGATTTGGGTCCAACTCAAAGACTAAAACAGGCATAGAAAATTTGTAAAAGATTAGTGGTTTGTGAAGAATTCAGTGATGGCAAAGAAATTAACAAAGCTTATTGAAACTCAAGGAGATAAGCATAGCTCAGGTATGAATCAAATAAGATGGGTGAAGTTGGTACATTTCTGAAGGTTTTGATCATGCATCCATGGTCAGAAATGGAGGTGGAAAGGAAGATAAAGCTCCAGTTCGATGAAGTAAATCTATATGGAAAATAACCAAAAGCGTGGGGTTTATGGGTAGTTTCCCAGCCTCAAAAAGAAGGAGTTCTGCAGTTTGAGGGGTTTTCCCCCCTTTTTAAAATGTAGGGTCACACTGAGATGAATCAGAAGAGCAATTGTCGCAAACCTTCTAGCTTCTGAAGTTGGTATCAGCTACGCTGCCGTTGGAGGCTGCTGGGTGAACATCTTAATGTGCTGGAATGTTAACTTTCACTCCTTCTCGCTGAAGTCTTATCTGTTAGCCGGGCTCCTGACCTTGGTGCTTTGCACGCTTTATTCTGCCTGGGAATGTGAACCCGTTAGTTTAGGCGCAACCCGTTTGCACCTCTGATTGACTCGGCTCCATCAGGGGACCCCACTTTGAATGCAGTATATCTTCCCCCCTCTCCCGCCTTTAGGGTTAGCTCTAACATGGAACGTATGCATAGATGATCTGCCTTTACTGTACTCAATAAACTTGATCCTTTTGACGGCACGTTGTTGATAAACTTGATCCTTTTTGAAGGAACATTGTTGAGACTGACTGCTGTGGGACTCTAACAACTGGTAGTCGGATTTTTTTCCCTTAGTAACTCATTTACATGGAAGATGACAGATCTAGCTGGGTAGCCCCTTTGGTCTGGAGCAGTAGAACAAAGTTTGAGGCCAGTGGCACCTTTTAGACCAACCCAGTTTTATTCAAGGTATGAAGACAGTTACTGAACCCTGCACAATTCCTTCCATGGATGCCAGATTTGAACAAAAAATGTCCTTCATATTCCATAGCATTATTAAGAGGAATTATCTTATATAGTGTGTCTCCCTGAGTCCAACAGTTCATTTCATTTCCTCTCTTTTCAGAATTTGGAGTTTGTTTTGAAACAGTTCCCTCGAGATCAAAAGAGAAATTCGAAGAGAGGAGGGGGGGAAGGGAGGTTATGCAAAATTTTAAGTTTTATTCTTCCTGCCTCCCTCCCCTCCTGCTAGAGCACCCTGTGACATATAGCAAACAAAAAAATACTTTGCAAGGGTTGAGGTTACAAAGGAGTACATAGAGGTGTAACAGAGTTGTCTTCCATCTGCCCCATCAGCACTAATTGTCATCCATCTGCACACATATGGGGAATTTATATGGGAGCAGGTAGACATGGAATAATTGGCTGACACCATGGCTGCAGTCACACACACTACATAATCCAGTTTCAATACATTTTCAGTGCACTTTTCAACTGGATTTTACTGTGCGAACTGGCAACATCCACTTAGAAAGTGCATTGAAAGAGGATTCAAAGAGGATTATTTAGTGTGTGTGACTGCAGCCCGTCAATTGTTACAATTGCTATAATTATTACTTATTGATGTTTTATTATTGTCTAAGGTTTGGTATGTAGTTTTAGAAGTTGGATCATGTATGTATTATCTGTTGTAACCCGCCCTGAGCTTGCTTGTGGGGTAGGGCAGGCTAGAAGCCCAAATAAATAAATAGAAGAATTGGATTTATACCCTGTCCTTCTCTCGGAGTCTCAGAGCAGTTTATAATCTCGGAAGACCAGAAGGCCTGGCGGGAGCTGGTCCATGGGGTCGCGAAGAGTCGGACTCGACTGTGCGACTGAACAACAACAACAACAAAGGCTTGGTTTGTATTTTTAGAAGTTGGATCATGTATTTATTATCTGTTGTAACCCGCCCTGAGCTTGCTTGTGGGGTAGGGCAGGCTAGAAGCCAAAATAAATAAATAAATAGAAGAATTGGATTTATATCCTGTCCTTCTCTCGGAGTCTCAGAGCAGTTTATAATTTCCTTCCCTTCCTCTCCCCACAATAGACACCTTGTGAGGTAGGTGGGGCTGAGTGAGAGAACTGCTCTTGAGAGAACAGCTCTGAGAGAACTTGGACTGGCCCAAGGTCACCCCGGTGGCTGCATGTGGAAGAGTAGAGAATTAAACCTGGTCCTCCAGATTAGAGTCCACCCTCCTAACCACTACACCAAAATAAAAGAAAAAGCAAAGAGAAATGAAAGATAAATTCTCTTTTGAAAGTGAAAACCGAGAATAAAAGGAAACAATATCTGCTTCTTTTGGAAAAAGAAATTTCATTCCTACAACAATGCTAATATGCAACAAATAGATACAAGTAGTTCTAAAGGAATGTGACTGGCAATGGAGCATGTGTACATTATACACTGAAGGCAGGGAGGGCGGGATATAAATCGAATTAAATAAATAAAATAAATTAATCAACTTACATGATGGTGTTACACTGTCCCCACACAGCTTTCATACAGAGAAATCATATCTGTTTGCAACATGGTTGTGTAGCATGTTATCATATGTAATTTTTATGATTATTTAGTGAAAACTCAGCATTTCCACTGTAGGCAGGTGAATATATTCTGTTGCCAAGAGCTCTCTGCACAAATTAAATGCCAGGGTCCTTTAAACAGAGACTTCTGGAAAGGTCTCAAAGGCTGGATACCTAGCCAAGAGTCTCCAAAACTGAAATTAGGTTCTAGAGCTTAATTTGTAACTGCAGTTTGCAAGCAATATTACGAGAAGTTGGTTGATACTTTAACCCACCAGCTAGCACAAGCTTTGTCAAGATGGCTCATTTTCCATGATAATTCAAGAATGCAGCAGTTTGGTAAATGAGCGGGAGGGATAGAAGGAAGGAAATAAATGTTCAGAGAAGCAGTGATAGTTCATTTGCCACAAAATGGGACAGAGCAGGTTTAGGTAACACAGAAATCAACAAAGAAGTAGACTAGTTCTGTTGATTTCAGGCAGTCACATATAGACGAAGATCGAGGTCCTGTCACTGAATTTCTCCACTTGATCATGTCTATACTAACTTCCTCCATGAGCATATGGAAGAATTCAGTACCGTGAACCGGAATGAAGACAGCTGTAACATTAAATGTGAAGCCTTGGTGGATTCTTGCTCGCACACATACACACAAATGTGGGCCAAGATTCACAGTTTCTCCAATAGATGTGGACAAAAGTGAATTAAATACTGATTTGGCCAAGGAGGTCACAAACTCCATTAAGCTATGATGACATTTCAGTTCCCGACTCAATGGGACCATAGGCGGGGCACTGTTCATGCTGCCGTGTTCTTCAAAGTTTGATGCCAGAGACTGAGATATACATCTGAATGAAACAAGTGATCCCAACATTGTTCAAACAATCTTATGTTACCACTATGTTTAATTTAAATAAACAACGGGGGAGCATTTGTCTCCAGAAGTTTACAATCAAAATTTAGGCAGTAGGGGAGAAGAGAGTGAGATATGAAGGAAAGGGAGAATACAAGAATAAAAAGGGATAAATAGGAATATATCCACTTGCATGTAGCCTGTGTTCAACTGGAGGTAAAACCAAGTCTTCACAGACAGTATAGGCTTTTAAGAGAGCCCGTTTGGGTTTTTAAGAGAGCCAGTTTGGTGTAGTGGTTAAGTGCGCAGACTCTAACCTGGGAGAACCGGGTTTGATTCCCCACTCCTCCACTTGCATCTGCTGATGTGACCTTGGGTCAGTCACAAGCTCTGGCACAGCTGTCCTTGAAAAAGAGCAGTTTGTGTCAGAGTTCTCTCAGCCCCACCCACCTCACAGGGTGTCTGTTGTGGGGAGGGGAAAGGAAAGGAGTTTGTAAGCCACTCTGAGACTCCAAGTGACGGGCGGGGTATAAATCCAATCTCTTCTCTTCTTCTTCTTCTTCTTAAGTGCGAACTGAAGGAACAGAGAGAGAACATAAGAACATAAGAGAAGCCAATGTTGAATCAGGCCAATGGCCCATCCCGTCCAACACTCTGTTACAGTGGCCAAAAACACCAGGTGCCATCAGGAGGTCCACCCATGGGGACAGGACACCAGAAGCCCTCCCACTGTTGCCCCCCCCCAAGCACCAAGAATACAGAGCATCACCTGCCCCAGTTCCTATCTATAGCTTGGGGCTAATAGCCACTGATGGACCTCTGCTCCATATGCTTATCCAATTTCCTCTTGAAGCCGTCCATGCTTGTAGCCGCCAGCACCTCCTGTGGCAGTGAATTCCATGTGTTAATCACTCTTTGGGTGAAAAAGTACTTCCTTTTATCCGTTCTATAGAGGCAGTACCCTGCAGATGTTCTGGACTGGAAAAGAGTTGCAGACAAAAGGGGAGCAAGTATACATTCCATTAGACACATCAGTAGGGGAGGGTTCAGTGGTTAGAGCATCTGCTTGGCATGTAGAAGGTCCCAGGTTCAATCCCTAGCATCTCCAGTGAAAGGATCCAGCAGTAGGTAATGTGAAAGACCTCTGTCTGAGACCCTGGAATGCTGCTGCCAGAGTAGATAATGCTGGACAAAGGGGTTTGATGGACAAAGGGGTCTGATCCAGTATAAGGCAGATTCATGTGTCTGTGTGAGTACTGAAAGTATGTCACTGACTTTACTATAACAAACCACATTCATTAATATGGTTAACAGAAGTACACAAGCAAAAGCGTTTGAGGCTAATTCTGTAACATCAGTGGCCTTATAAAGAGTCTGTTTTAGGTTGGGGGGGATTTGGGGGGGATCAGACCCCTGATTCTGTTCTAGTTATATAAAATTGGTGGCCAACAGCTGCATGTATCCGTTCAGTTTGGTGGACCTCGGGGGAACATCTGCATCTGTGGCAACATCAGTTCTCAGTGCAGCAAGCAATCCACGTTCGGAATTCTGCTTGCAAGTACAGCTTTCCCTTACTGGGTTGGGTCAGAGATCCTTTCACCCTTCTTATTAGGATGATATACACACCAAAGAACATTCAACATAGCAAGTTAAGCAACCTGCCCCCTCCCATTTCGCCTCCATCTTACGAACAAAAGATGAAGTAGAAAACATATTTCCTCCATCGCTTCGTTCCAGGCAGCTGGATTGCTAACTTGCGGGATTGGAGCGTCCTGCAAATCCCTACCCCATTAGCGGGCCATTAGTTTTGGATGCACCTTTGACGAATACACTCTCTTCAATTCATTATCTGGGTTTTCACACACATCTGAATGCCATTTTTTATGATAGCGCGATGGTTATGTTTGTCTTCATTGTCCTTATTCATGAGAATGGAAAACCTACAAGTCTTTGGCAAAAACAAACACTCAAATATGCAGCACTTCAAAGCTTCTCTCAGTAGCACGCTACTGAGAGAACATCCATTTAATACTTTAAATATTTATAGAGGTGTGGTGAAATCATTTAAATTCGGTTATTATTTTCTTTTCATTTCTCCTTTGCTTCTAAACTTAATTGTATACTGCGAGGGGAATAACATCTTTTGTATACACAGCCGGGAGTGCATCCTTGCCCTTCATATATTTACTTTCTGTCTTCCCGCTTCCCCTCACTCTTTTATTCCACTATCACCTCCTTTCTTTATTGTTTTTTTCCAAGTCTCTTTGTGTTTGTCTTTGTCAATTGAACATTCTGAGCCTTCTTTTATCACCCCCCTTTTTATTGAAAGTGAGGTTCAGCAAACTTTTAACGCTTTCTTTACAGTTAAATCTCTGAACCATCTGCAGGCAGAACAAGTAGAAGAAAACTACAACCCTCTGAAGCAGAGTTAACTTACATCACTACAGTTATAACTTCTGAAAATCCTGTTTTTCGACAATCATGTAAAATACCTGATTTTTTTAAAAAAATTGATAATACTCACAGGACACTGAGTTCCACTTTTCCTGTTGTGAAATTTAAATGCGGCGGAGGGAGGATGCTGAAGGGAACCCAGTTTGGTTTGGCAGGTTTGCTAAGATCTGAGCTAACCCCTGCATTCAGAATCATATAGTGAGCTCCCCACCACCCTGGCCATATCAGAAAGAGTTTCTGCTGTGTCACAAAACTGACAGCCGCCAGCAGGAGGAGGAAAGTTCACTATGCGATGACCTAAATCATCCAGGGAGATATTATGTTTAGTGTAACAGCCAGGAGGTGGGGATATCTGCTATATCTGTTGAGGGTTTTTTCCAATAGTGACTAGTACAGATGACAGTGTCCCAGCAGGTGGACCTCTATGGAAGCCATGTTTGCAATTGCCATAACTTACTTATTCCATGGGTATAATCACCCTGAAATCTCCCTAGAAACTAAACTGCATAAACTGAGGCTATCATACTTTGGTCACATTATGAGAAGACAAGACTCACTGAAAAGCCCTGACCTGGATGGCCCAGGCAAGCCCGATCTAGTCAGATATCAGAAGATAAACAGGGTTGACACTGTGGTTAGTACTTGGATGAGAGACTTCCTTGGAATACCAAGTCGGGAGGACAGAGGCAGGCTTTATTCAGCCACCTCTCTGAATATCCTCCAGGCCCCCAGTAGGGATCAGTCACCAGAGGTCAACGTGACTTCCAGGTGCAGACATACACACACACACACAAACACAAATACCAAAAAACACAAAAAAAGACTCACTGAAAAGGACAATAATGCTAGGGAAAGTTGAAGGCAACAGAAAGAGAGGAAGGCCCAACACGAGGTGGATTCATCAATCAAGGACCCCATAGCCTTCAGTTTGCAAGACTTCAGCAAGGCTGTTAATGATAGGACATTTTGGAAGTTATTAATTCAGAGGATCGCCCTAAGTTGGAAGCAACTTGACAGCACTTAATGCACACCATCGCCCTAGTGAACATTAATGTGTTTGAAAAAGGGCATTAAAATTTACAAATGAGCCAAGAGTGTGTGTGTATGATTTGCGTAAATATCTCCTCCCCTTAGCACAAATGGCTCCCCTTTTGGTGCTTCATGGGGGTGATGTCCTATGAGCAGGGCCCAAAATATTTGCCGCATGGCAGCCGTAGTCGATTGTCCTTTGACACCCACCTATTCAGTGCTTCCTGTCTTCCCTCTCAATCAGCTTTGAGTCATCGTCACAAAGACAAATCTGATTGCCTGGATGATGTCACGACCTCACACTCACCACATGATCCCTGATAGGTTATGTTCATGCAGTGAGAGAGAAGGCGAAACAATCATGTCAAAGTAGCAGCAGAGAGAGGGATGTGAATAGCCACAAACATCATCGGGGGGGGGGAATCAGAGGGAGATGGGGAGAGGCATTTGACACTTTCAAAATAATTATTTTGTTCCCGAAAATTTCACAGCCGAAAATTTTGCACAACCCACTCAGGATTTGGTCGCTTTGGCCACAGCATGGTTTACGACACAGGCAAATATTCATAACAGTCCTTTGTCGTTCAGAATACACTTCCCCTCTGCTATAATCAGCCATATCCGAGTGCGTCACACATGGGAGCAATTGCAGTCTATGCGTTATTGCAAGATACATGGGCTTATGCTTACAAATGATCTCTGGGAAAGACTTGTGAAAGGAAGGGTTTGTTTAGGGGAGCATTATCAGACATCGTGCATGGTCTGAATTGCTTGGGGGATCGATTGTCCTGCGACGCCTGTGGGAAACCTTCTTCTCAAAACTAGGTCAGGTGCCGGGAGTCCTAGCTGAGAAGTTACTTATTTATTGGGATCAGCTGTTCCCAGCTTCAGGAAGTTCAGGACTCAGCAGCTGGTTTGTGACCAGTACTCTAAATGTTCTACACTGCTTATTGAGTTTTCCTTTTTAAAAGAAAATTGGCATTGAAACAAGGGTGCCTGAATTATTGTCCCCCAGTGTTCACAATGTATGCTTTATAGCACGTTCCCTCTCATGCACTTACTCTCTATCTACATTTTACATATGCACAAAATAAACTTTTGACACACGGAAATGTTTTTTTGTGTAAATTATTCCCTTTCCTCATTTTTAAAAGCTCTTTCTCCTGGACCTCTCTACGTAGCAAATGGAAACCATTCTCCCAAGAATTAACATCTTTGTCCTCTGAGGGCTCTTCTGAATTATTAAATCGTTCCCCAACAACATTTTATCCTTTGGAAGCTAGAAGCCCTGATCCAATAGCATGATATCTCATCTGTATGCAATCCATCAGAGGGTAAAATAACCATGCCGCATTCCCCCACCTCTTCTTGTATAAACTGGCCAGAAAGCAAAAATCTCAGAAAATCTTTTTTTTTCTGGTCAGTTAGTATTCCTGTTTGTCAGAGATGAACTTCAGTGCACAGCTTCCAGAAGATGGGGATTAGAAGAAGTGATATGATGCAGATGTTATAATATCAGGCTAGAACTGAGGAGACCTGGGTTCAAATCCCCAATAATGCTGGGTGACATTGGGCCATTCATTCTCCCTTACACTAACCTGCTTCAGAGTGTTTTTGTGAGGATAAAACGGGGGAGAAACAGAACTATGTATGGTGCTCAGAGTTCATGGCAGGAAGGGTGGGATAAAAATGTAGTAACTAGAGACTCCTGGCCCTTGATTGACTGCTAGGAATGTATGTGAAACCCTCACCCAGATTTCTACCTCAAGGCCTGGTTTAATGTAGTGCTAGCTTGGTGTAGTGGTTAAGTGCGTGGACTCTAATCTGGGAGAACTGGGTTTGAGTCCCCACTCCTCCACTTGCACCTGGCTGGATGACCTTGGGCAAGTCGTAGTTCTTGGAAAAGAGCAGTTTCTGTCAGAGCTCTCTCAGCCCCACCTACCTCACAGGGTGTCTGTTGGGGGGAGGGGAAGGGAAAGGAGTTTGTAAGCCACTCTGAGACTCCAAGTGAAGGGCGGGGTATAAATCCAATCTCTTCTTCTTCTTCTTCTTTGGTTCAGCTCCAAGCCATTTAAACCAAATAGTGGAGTGGCTCCAAGCCATGTGTTTTAAAAATTTGCCTTCATAAAAAAGATTCTTGCATTGTGTGCGTGGAATTAGCATTGCCAGGCCATGTCTGGCAACTAGCAGAAGCCGGAGGGGCAACAAGTAGGGGCATGGCATCATATGCACCATGACATTTTCCCATAGAATTCCTAGCAATCCCTATAACTTCTTAGTTCACGCACCACTAACTTTTTCTTTATTATTCTCCTGCCACTCAGAGCAGTAGCAGGCTACACATATTACCAGCAGGAGGCCTGGCAACAATATGTGGATTATGGCAGATTGAGAATGGTGTGGCCTAAGATTGCCAATACTCGGGTGGTGTCTGGAGATCTCCTGCTATTACAACTGATCTCAAACAGAGATTGGTTCACCTGGAGAAAATGGCTGCTTTGGGAGGTTTACTCTATGTTGATTCTATGTCATTATACTCCATTGAAGCCCCTCCACTCCCCAAACCCCGTCCTCCTCAGTCTCCATCCCCAAAATCTCCAGGTATTTCCTAACCCAGAGCTGGCAACCCTAATTTGTGGCCCATATTATTTATGGAGCCTACCTTCTTCAGTTTGAATCCCATCCCTACTCTTCACAGGCCCCGGTCACACGTAGCATTAGCCACGCTACGGAGACGGAAGATAGGCGGATTTTCCGGGCGCGATCACACCGCCACATCTGGGAAGCGTAGAGTTCCCGTGGCAAACCCGAGGCTTCCTGCCGAAGATGCGGGGTAAAAAACTAGTACCTCGGAGGTACTAGTTTCCGGAAACCGCGGGGCAAGGGCGGGCGCCTGATCGCATTTCCGTTGGAATCCCATGGCATCCGGCGCCCGCCCATGTCCCGTTGCAAAGAAGGGGGGGGTTAAGTCTCCACAGGATGCGCACAAGCACCCAACGGCGCAAGCACATACTTGGGTTTTAAAAAAACCAACCATCCCGTTTGCCACAGCAGCGCCGCTTCTTTGCTGCGCCGTCTGATCGGCACCTTCCCGGGCTCCCCACCCCCAACCACCGGACGTCGGCAGGACGTGTGATCCCGCGGCCGCGCCTCCCCCCACACACATTTTCCTGCCTGTGTGGCCGCGGCCACAATTGTGTTGGGACCATAGTCTTCCCTGTTTACCTCAGGTAGGCCCCTAAAAGGGAGAGGCTTTAGGTAGCTAGGTCCTCAGCCTCCTCACCCTTCACTAAAGCCCCAGCATTCTTTTTAGATGTTTTGGCCTAACCCTGCAGGATGGACCCTTTTCTACCACAAGATAGGTACATATACAGTTATTACTAGTAATTATTTCTGCCAACTTAGATGACTTTAAGAAGCTCAGAGTTTACTACGTCTATCTGCTGTTATAACACCCATTCATGTCTCTCAACAGCCATTTAAGGAAACATTCCAATTACGCCGGTATCAGCTCACTAGAAATAATACACAGCTCATTGGTATAAAGATGCCATCGCCAGATAGGTGCTGCCTTTCCACCTTTCTGCTTTACTTAACAAAATGTGATGCCATTTCAAAGGCAAGAGGCTGTGATGTTACATTATATCCACCACCACATTTTTTTTGCCAAGCACTAAGCAATAAAACAATAAATGTCGGTAAAGATTTTATAGCCTCTGAATATATGGAATTACTAAACTGGGAGCTCTTATGTCCTTGGAAGGCCAACATAAACTCTTCCACAATTGGGTCACATTCAGAGTATTTATCTGCTTGGGTACTTCTCCATGGGTAGGTACAGCTGGCAGAAATAGACATCAGCCTTGGCCAAAAGTATTTTTGGTGTTTAGATGATTGTCCAAATTGGTTTTTGGAAAACCTTAAGGCCATTCTGGACTTAGGGAGCTTTTCACAGCACATATATACCAGCCCAGGATGAAGCTACAGCTGCTATATTGTAAAGGCACAAGGCAGTCACAATTGCCTCATTAAGTTGCAACTTTCATTACACATTTTCATCCCACCTTTTCTCCAGTTAGATGTCATAAATCATCTCCTGCCTTCCAATTTTCTCCTCACAACAACTCTGTGAGGTAGCTTACGGTTAACCTGAGAGAGATTACCTCAGTATCACCTTTATGAGGTAGCTTACGGTTAACCTGAGAGAGAGTGATTACCTCAGTATCACCTTTGTGGTCCAGTGGGGATTTGAACCTGGGTTCTGTTGTGCTACACTGGCTTTCTAAGTCTTTTTAGATTCTAAATTTTTGAACATTTATAATATTAAGGCCCAAACCTGTGCACAAGCTCCCTGTCTAGGGCTGCTAACTCTAAGGCTACTGAAAGCCACCATGGGTCCCAGACAAAGATTCCACCTGGTCCCCTATGTATGATCCTGATCAAAACAATATCACTGGGCTTGTTATTACCATGAATCCATAATCATAAAAGGATCCACATGTTCATCCATCGTTCATTTGTGGCAGACATAACTCATCAGAATACAATGATAGCTGTTTGGCCACCTCAGGATGATGAAAGGAGCTGCAGTGCCAGGAATGAAGGGAATCAGAACATTCTGGATCAGGGCGTCTCCATAGCAGGCAACATATAATAAGACAGCTTTGCAGCAACCTGTCATGTGTTTCCAATACTCAGATCCCCAATCTGCTATGGACAGTTGTTGGGTTGCATGGAAAGCTATTGGTCCAGTCATACACTCTCACAGAGTTGTTGTGCACTGAGCACACACAGGTGACACAACAACTGTCATGACCGGCTAGAGCAAGGGGTGTGTTGACTGGAGTATTATTGAACATCATGGCTCTGTTGCTGAAGACTTGTCAGTGCCTCAATGGGAGACTTTCTGGGAGTTCTCTGTATGGTGCCTTGGACTCCATGATGTAAGAAGGTGAAACATAAATTGGAATTTTGGTATTCATTGATTTCCACAAAAGATGAGTGTGCTTCAGGGGTCATTTTATTCTTCTGTGCATTTCAGGATTTGCCATTAACACATGTAAGACACTAAGGTAGCCCAATCTCATCAGATCTCTGAAGCTAAGTAGGGTAGGCCCTGATTAGTATTTAGACGGGAGACCACCAAGGAAGTCCAGGGGCCCAATACAGAGTCAGGCACTGGCAAACCACCTCTGTTTATCTCTTGCCTTGAAAATCCTGCAGGGCTGCCATAAGTCTGCTGTGACGTGACGGCACTCTCCACCTCTACACAAACAAATATTACCAGAAATAATGAGAAGCCAAGGAGAACATTCCTAACTAAACACAAATTGATGCTTTTGACTCCAGGAAACCTAATCATGGCAGGATGCCTCTTCAAGACACAGCAACATTTGCTAATAATCGGGGCACCCACTGATTAGAAAATGTAGTTGATTACCAACTTGCCCTTTCCAGATGAATGAATCCGTTAAATTTAAATAAATTTGCATATCACCTAGCCTCAGTACAGAATTTCTCTGAGATGTTGATGGCAATAGGATAAAGTCATGTTAGTCTATCTGTAGCCGTAGAAAAGAGCATAAGTCCAGGAGCACCTCAAAGACTAACAAAAATTTGTGGCAGGGTATGAGCTTCTGTGAGTCACTGCTCACTTCTTCAGATGATAATGAGAAGCCAAGGAGAACATTCCTAACTAAACACAAATTGATGCTTTTGACTCCAGGAAACCTAATCATGGCAGGATGCCTCTTCAAGACACAGCAACATTTGCTAATAATCGGGGCACCCACTGATTAGAAAATGTAGTTGATTACCAACTTGCCCTTTTCCAGATGAATGAATCCGTTAAATTTAAATAAATTTGCATATCACCTAGCCTCAGTACAGAATTTCTCTGAGATGTTGATGGCAATAGGATAAAGTCATGTTAGTCTATCTGTAGCCGTAGAAAAGAGCATAAGTCCAGGAGCACCTCAAAGACTAACAAAAATTTGTGGCAGGGTATGAGCTTTTGTGAGTCACTGCTCACTTCTTCAGATACAGTCTTAGTTATTGTAGGCTCCAGAATGGGCCCCAGTATCACTGCTCCCAACACAAGCCAAGCCACAAGTGACTCTTTTCTTGTGCAAGGTGGGTGGCAGCCACCATTGCTTCTGGAAGCCAGCTCCCCAAGCCTGAGGTGAGGCAGGGGCAAGCGGCAGGGGCCTGCTCTTCTTCGTTTCTGACCTCTTTTGAGTGGGTGGGTTGTTGGCAGTCAGGGCTCCCCCAATAATGGGTCTTGGGCCAGCTGCCCAATTGCCTAAGATCACCCTTGAGGATAACTTAGAAAGCTGCAAGCAAATGGACTGATTGAACAAGAAGAAGAGATTTGATTTATACCCCACCTTTCACTACCTGAAGGAGAGCGGCTTACGATCTCCTTTCCCTTGCCCTCCCCACAACAGACACCGTGTGAGGTAGGTGGGGCTGAGAGAGCTCTTTCCAGAGCTGTCCTTGAGAGAACGGGTCTGACAGAACGATGGCTTGCCCAAGGTCACCCAGCAGCTGAAAGTGGAGGAGTGGGGAATCAAACACGGTTCTCCCAGATTAGAGTCTGCACACTTAACCACTACACCAAACTGGCTGCACATTTAACCACCACACCAAACTGTATAGAGCCAAGCACTATACATGCACAGAGGCAGGGTTCTGCTGTTGCATATACAACCCTTCTGAGGGAATGCAGGCCAGTGGCAGTAAGTGCAAAAGAAGCCCAGGTATCTTGACTGCTCTGCTTTAACCTCAGTGACAAAAAGGCAGCTATTCCCTTTTGAACACTTTGCTCCTACGTTAAAAAGTTTAAGTCAAAGACAGGCATATTTTATTATTTATTGACAGAAGTAGTAACACACATGTATAGCCTTTAGCATAAATATCTCTCTGGTTCTCTCCTCTTGTAGTCCATGCATCCTCTCTGTTTAGCTCAGTCTTTCATACATAAAATTTACTCATGAAGCTTAATACCAGTTCCATGGCAACAGACTCATTCTTGGTTCCCAGCAGAGCACATTGGACGTAGACATTATATAAGTGTGGTACCCTAAACAGTCAGGAGGAAATGGAGATGACACAGATGCCAAAGTTCTTTCCATATCTCACAATGCTGAAAGAACTATTGAGGAAAAGATCAAATCCAATGGTTGCCAGATCTGAGTGACCATCATATTACACCCTTCAAAAGGGAACGCAGGAGCAGGGGCAGCCTGTTCACTTAGTGGGGGGATGCAAGGGATGGCCCTAATAGTACCACCACCCCAGCCAGATGGTCGGTCAGCCAGCTGCCCATTTCTGGCCTTACTCATCCATCAATGAGGTGGGGGAAAGTGGGGAGAACTGCATCAAATGAAGAAGTGATTCCACTTCTAAGCAGTGCTCTCCCCAGATCTCCACTGTCTTCACCACAGAGGTTTCAGAGAGTCCTAGAGCATCACCTGGAAATGGCATCACTTCCAAGTTCAACACCTTCTCAGTGCCCTCACACGCATACTGTTTCTCCAGAAAAAGTGGGTAAGTGAGCCCCAAGCTGCCCAGAAGGTCATACGCTTGAAGCACACCAGGGGTGGGGGTTCAGGCTGGCCCTGTGTAGAAGGCTTGATTTCATACCCCCCATTTCTTCTTTCCTTCCAAATGACGGTAAGGATACCCCTTTGTGGCAAGTTCACAAACTAAAACTTCAGAGTTTTTTTTTAATGCACCAAATCGTTCTGTCCAACCTGTTATGCATTGGGCACAATCTAAATTAAGTTATGAACCAGACTGCCAAGAGGGGAAGAAAAGGGGCACAGGGATGGATACCTGGGGGGAAATGGTATTTTTCAGCATCTGGTTTCAGGAAGGGTATAAATATCAGTATTTTTATTTATTTTATTTATTTATTTTATTTATCTTTCAACTTTCTACCCCACTCAAACCCCCAGGGGGTCTCTGAGCGGCTTACAGTTAATCGCTTATCCCTACCTATGGCCACATATACTGAGGATGGGGACTGCCCTACCGGCACCCTGTGGAGGGTCTTTGTTGGTCTGCTTAAGTAAGGATACCATATTAAGGACTTATGTAAAATGAATCAATCTTTATTCCACAGATACCTATATAATAAAAGTGGAATCTGCACCAAAACTTAATTCTCTAATGTGTTTGGGTACAGTACGTTAGAAATCAGATTTCACTTTGATTCTTGAGGCCAGCTGGGAATCATGGCAAAGGTATTCTGGGGTAGGAGATACAGCGTTGAAATACAGGAGCTGGTTGAAGATGAATGTTAAGACTCAGTTCTGATTTTCTAATGATATTGCCCAAGAATTAAGATCACAGGGAGAGGCCATCCTGACTGTCCCATCAATCAAAGAAGCCCATTTGGTGGGTACATGAGAGATAGCCTTTTCATTGACAGCCCTGCAGTTATTGAACAACCTCCACAGGGAGGTGCGTCTAGCTCCCTCACTTCCAGTCCCTAGGAGGCAGCTGAAGATGGCTATATTAGGACCTAGGTTCCCTTTAAGCTGCACCAGGCTGCTGTTTCTGCATCAGTTTCTTCTTGCCAGCTCTTGGTATTGGCTTGCCAGGTTGGTTTAGCTTAGATTCTCTGGTTTGACATTGGTTCTGGTATGCTTGCAAGTGTCCCTTGCTTAGGTTGGATTATCTGGTTTGATATTGGTTATATTGGGCTTGCCACATTGGCCTGTGACTTCTGCTGAGACTGTCTGGTTTGATGGTGGTTCTCTTGGGCTTATTGGTTCTGTTTGCATTTGGAGACTTTGGGGCAGTGATTGCTCCTGTGTATTTGGTTACTGGCTTCTTTGCCATGGAGAAAGCATGGAATCCCCCCCACACACACACAGGAAACAACAGTTTCCTGGGTGGGGGGATCTCATGCTTTCTCCATGGCAAAGAAGCCAGTAACCTAACACACAAATGCAACCACCAGCCAAAAGCCTCCAAATGCAAACAGAACCAACAAGACCAACAGAACCAACATCAGCTTAGAGAAACCCAATACCCCAGAGATTCCAAGCCAAACCAACGCAGCCAGCCAGACCTGTCAAGACACTGATACAAACACAGACACTCACATCACTTCCCCAAAACACACAACACAGAAAGATATTTAAAACAACTGTAGAAGAACAACTGTAAAACCAGAACCAGAAGAATATAAAAAGATAAACTTCTAAAAACAGTAAAAACTAGGAATCCCACAAAAGCAAAAACCCTTTAAAAATTAAAAAATACAAGAAAAAATTCAAAAGCATCCCTATTTTTTTAAAAAATATATAGCACAAAACAACTCCAAGGAAAACTGTTTTTCAAAAAATAAAGAAAAAAAATCCCCCCTGCTTATAGACTCCCCACTGAGGCAAAAACAAAAAACACAGAAAAGCATGAAATAATATTTTAAAAGAATATTAGAACAAAGTCAGAAATGAGGGGGAGAGAGTCCTGAAAATGTCCAGCAGGCTGTCATAGAAGAATTATTTATTTATTTTATTATTAAACTTATACCCCACCCTCCCCAATGGGCTCAGGGCGGCTAACAAATGAGGCACATATGCCAAGCTAAACAGATAAAAGCAGGATAAAACAACAATAAACAATCAATCATGTAAAAATACAAGTGCTCTAGATGTCACAAATAACTGATGGGGTCACACATAACAAATGGTCCCAAAGCGACACAATAGACTCCAAGTGATACAGCAATCCATCCTTCCTCCCAGAGCCGTCTCATTCCCCGATGACACCCACTCCATTTAGCGGTGGTGGTAAGGTGATGGTATAGTGATGGTGGCGGCTCCTACTCAAAAGCCTAGCAGAAGAGCTCCGTCTTGCAGGCCCTGCGGAACTGCACCAGGTCCCGCAGGGCCTGGATCTCCTCATCTCCTCATCTTCTCAGGCGGCAGCACTGCAAAAGATCTAGCCATGAAATGAAATTCAGCTGCAGATCTTTTATGTTATTTGGCTATGCTCTGAGTGCCATGGAGGGATGAGAGAACCATCATGATTGGGCAGACAGTTCTAGTGCTCACTGTAAGGCCCTTAGGCTAGGACAGCGGCCTCGGCCTCTCCCTCTTCTTTCCTTCCTGTTGCTCAGGAGTCCTTTATACTGAAAAAAAACACAAGAAAAACAGGCCTGGGAGCTTTAAAACATCAGCCCTAAATATTCCCTGTTACACTCAAATATTTCCAGTTTTTGGAGGAGGGGCTTGGTTAATCAGTATCCCCATCACTTGCTGAAATCACTCTACGAGTCCTTTGTTAGCGCGATCTAACAAAATGAAATTCAGCTGCAGGTCTTTTATGTTCTTTGGCTATGCTCTGAGTGCCATGGAGGTATGAGAGAACCATCATGATTGGGCAGACAGTTCTAGTGCTCACTGTAAGGCCCTTAGGCTAGGACAGCGGCCTCGGCCTCTCCCTCTTCTTTCCTTCCTGTTGCTCAGGAGTCCTTTATACTGAAAAAAAACACAAGAAAAACAGGCCTGGGAGCTTTAAAACATCAGCCCTAAATGTTCCCTGTTACACTCAAATATTTCCAGTTTTTGGAGGAGGGGCTTGGTTAATCAGTATCCCCAAAAATCCTGAATATCATCTGGACAACCAAATTTATTCCTAATATCCAGCCGATACCTTTTTGCATGTAATTTAAACCCGTTGCTTCGTGTCCTATCCTCTGCTGCCAACTGGAACAGCTCCTCGCCCTCCTCCAAATGACAGCCTTTCAAATATTTAAAGAGAGTAATCATGTCCCCCCTCAATCTCCTCTTCTCCAAACGAAACATTCCCAAGGCCCTTAGCCTTTCCTCGTAGGGCTCAATCTCCAGACCCCTGATCCTCCTCGTCACTCTCTTCTGCACCCTCTCGATTTTGTCCACATCCTTTTTGAAGTGAGGCCTCCAGAACTGCACACAGTATTCTAGGTGTGGCCTGACCAAGGCAGTATACAGAGGGGCTATGACCTCCTATGATTTCAAGGAGGATCAAGGAGGATCCTGAACTAAGGAAGTGTGGTGAGTATCCCTTCCCTGAGGTAGATTTTCCAGGTAAGGGGGGGGAGTGATTTCTAAACTGGAATTTGTGTGAGTGTTCCTATCTTCACAAACTGAAGTAATGTTAAGAAAAAGAAGCTTATGCTTGTTGTAGATTTTCCAGGTTGTATGGCCGTGGTCTTGGCATTTTAGGTCCTGACATTTCGCCAGTAGCTGTGACTGGCATCCTCAGAGGTATATAACACAGAAAGGTGAAGTACTCTGTGTACTTCACCTTTCTGTGTTATACCTTTCTGTGTTACACCTTTCTGTGTGACACCTTTCTGTGTTATGGCATCCTCAGAGGTATATAACACAGAAAGGTGAAGTACTCTGTGTACTTCACCTTTCTGTGTTATACCTCTGAGGATGTCAGTCACAACTACTGGCAAAACGTCAGGTCCTACAATACCAAGACCACGGCCATACAACCCAGAAAATCTACAACAGCTAATGAACTCCGGCCGTGAAAGCCTTCGACAACAAAGCTTATGCTTGTTTATTTAAGCAGTGATTGCCAAGAGATCTCTCTCCATAGCTGTAAAGACCTGTCCATATAACAAAACAGCTACCTGACTGTGACAAACTATCTAGTGTTTATATTTATATAAAGTTACCTCATTCCTGTTGCCTGTTCACCTTTTAAATCCTAAATCTGATACCTACCTGACCATTTCCCTCAAAACTGAAAAAAAACAGTTTTTTAAAATTTTGAATTATCATCAGTCTTTTGTGTCCTATTATCAGATAAAGACAGAAGAAGGATTTTAGTTGGTCCCACAGTTCCCCAAGATGGGTCAGCACATATGTATATACATTTAAACAACTGGGTGGGACAGACAGTGAAACAAAGAAAAAGGGACTGCCCAGCTAAAGAAACAGAAAAAAGCAATTTGGAAAGTGGGGGACTGTTATCGTTGTTATGATAACATTCAAGAAAGGTTTGGGTAAATCCCAATAGAAAAATAAAATCTGACTTAGACATGATTACATTAAATCCTTTTGATTCCAACGGGATTTATCTGTGACTACCTTTTTCTGGATGGTACCATAAATTCAACATGTAATTCAAATTCAAATATAAATTGGAATGAGATACAGCTGCCAAAATGGGTGTTCACCATATTTTTCATTTACCTAAAAAAAATCCTGTGTTATTTTACCTTCATGCATTTGTACACTGCCAGCATATTGCCTGGACTTTTCCAAATCAAATAATCTGCAAAGGCCCACACAGTGAGACAGGATATGGTATGGATCTCAATTGGCTGCAGGTCAAGGTGCCAGAAAAATAGAACAGCTTGCACTGAAAACTGGCAACCAAAATATTTTCCTCTGTATCGTCTGCAGGTTTGAACTCTCTCATAAAAATGGTGGCACTAAAGCACCCAGGTAGAAATCTCGGGACATGCATATGATAGTACAGAGGCAAAATGTGAGAACTCAAAGCCAGGATGGCACAATTTAAAATCTGCAGCAGCTGCAAATTTGCTACAATGGTTTGAGTGGAGCATTGGAACGGCTAAAGCAGAACAGCCCCAAACACTGTAATACTGGTTTGTTTGTTTGTTTGTTTTCCTCTAATATATTTTCCTATTTAGACATGAGAAATTTCTCAGAATGAAAAACAACATGAAAACATTGTTCCTCCTTGAAGACCTTAGATGAGTCAACATACTGGGAAACAAAGCTAAAATGCTGCTCCCCCCCCTCTATTTCCTTGTTGCTCCCCCTCAATATCTCCCTCCTTTTTCTCCCCATTTTTATTTATCACCCCTCTTCCCTGCTTTACTATATTATAATGTTAAGGGGGGGGTGGAATCATTCAGTTGATAATAGATTAATGTTTGTGATTTAATGATTAGAATGATTACAAGATAAGCCCCCTTTCTCATCTATACTGTATTCAGAACATTCATTACTTGCTACATTTAGCCCTTTTTATAAGAACTGTAAAGACTATTTTTTATTCTAATAAACATATACTTTAGTTGAGTTATGTTAATAGTATAAACTTTGTTGTGCATTTGATATATGCATAGAAAACAGTATATGGGAATAATATATGGAAAGTGTATACACTATTTTTTAAGAATAAAAGAGCTAAAAAGGAAAATGGCAACAGGAACACATCAAAGAAACAAAGAGAAAAGGAGTACAGTTGAAACAGATGAAGACCAGAAAACTGGAGAAATGGTGGGGAAATTATTATGAATATTGGTGCACCAAATGCAACAATCTGAAGACAGAATTCAAAAGACCATTCAAGATTCAGAGAAAAGAGCCTTAAAGAATATCCAGAGGATGCAGAGAAATATTCAACATTCTGAGGAAAGAACCCAGAAGAACATGCAAGAAGTGTGTCAAGAGATATCAGCTGGACTATCAGAAATTACTTTAAAATCAAAGAGAAACAAAAAGATAATGATACATATTTAGAAAGGCAGGATCTTCAGACTGAGAAGGCCAAACAAAGAACTGAAATCCTGGGAATTTACTCAACACAAATCTAATAATCTGTGTTTTAAAGGAATTCTAGAAGATTTTGGTAGGCCAAATTTGGAAAAAAGCTTTCATGATTTACTTCAGAATTATTTGAAGGTAGAGGAAGCCTTTCCTGACATTGACCAGATTTTTAGAGTGAATTCAAGGTTTTCATTTAAGAATAAGCTACCTTGAGATATATTGGTTTGAGTCACCTACAAGAAAACACGGGACACAATACTAAAGAACCAAAGGGAATAACCACTCAAGGTTGTGGGGAAAGAAGTGCAGATCTTTCAGGATTTATCTACAAACGTGTTAAAGAAAAGGAAGGACTTTGAACTTTTGAGACACATTTTACAAAATAAATAAATAAAATATTATTGGAAAATACCATTTGCAATAGAGGTATTTGTACCAAAAGGAAGAAAAATAATCATAACAGAGGAACAAGTCAAGCAACTGGTTGAATAACTGCAAGCAGAAGAGTTACATCGAAGAACAGAAGGAGAATCTCCAAATAATTCAAAACAATCTGCTAATAGCTAAAAGCAAAGTTCATAGACCAAAAAATCTGAAAAAGAAACAAGCATAGAAAAGGATAAGTTGGACATGGCAACAACATCAGGGCTAAATGGATAAATTAAAAATAGTATCAATAAATATCAATGGATTGAATTCTCCTTCAAAACGCATTAACAATCAATTTAAAAACACCACTGATATATTATGCCTACAAGAAACTCATATAAAAAAGAAAGATGAACATATTTTAAACAATTAAAAATTAGGCAACACATATCTTGCTTCAGCAAAAGATAAATAATGTGGATTTACATAAACAACTGAGCTGCGGTGGCTCAAGTGGTTAAGATGCTGAACTGCAGACTGTGGAAGGCCAGTAGTTCAGCTGTTCGATACCCAGGTTGCCACATGACGGAGTGAGCTCCCGTCTCTAGTTCCAGCTCCTGCCAACCTAGCAGTTCGAAAGCAAGAAATTGCAAGTAGATAAATAGGTACCACTTCGGTGGGAAGGTAACAGCGTTCCATGTGCCTTGGTGTTTAGTCATGCCGGCCACATGACCACGGAAACATCTTCAGACAGCGCTGGCTCTTCGGCTTTGAAATGGAGATGAGCACCGCAACCCTCGACTGGCTTTCGAGCAAGGGAACCTTTACCTTTTTACATAAACAACCCACAAATAGAAGTATTAGAAGAATTAAGAGGCTCAGGTGGAAGTTACCTAATTTTAAAAATGAAACTCCTGGAAGGCAAAATATGCACGATAGCAACAATATATGCACAAAATGAGGCCAAAGTTAATTTTTTTGAGATTTTTCCCCAAACTATGATAGATTTCCAAGATGAGGAAATAATGATTCTTGGAGATATGAACAGAGTACTAGACCCCCAAAAAGACCAATCAGGGAATATTAAAGGTGGGAAATTACTTTAAAATGTACTTCAGTAAATGGAAATGCTGGAATTAGATGACTCCTGAAGGATCAAAGATCCAAAAGGCAGAGCTTTACCTTCTTTTCAGACAGATATCAAACATATTCAAGAATAAACATGTGCTGGATATCAAAAAGTTTGACAATGAATTTAGAAAAAGTAGAGATTTGACCAAAGATATTTGTGGACCATAATCCCATAGAAGTAGTTTTGCAATGGAATAGAGAATCAAGAAGAACATGGAGATTAAATTATACTCTTTGAGTACAAGAAGATGTAGTAAATAAGTGTAAAAAAGATTTGGAAGATTTTTTTAAAATAAACAACACAGAAGGAATGTCTTCAGATACAATTTGGGAAGCAAGTAAAGCTTTTATCAGAGGAATTCTACCAGCAGCAGCTGCTAAGAAAAGTGAGAAAGATTAGAACAAACTAAGATAATAATAGGGGGGGGGATCAGAGATTGGAACAAGAACACAAAAACAATCATAATAAAAACACTAGCAGAGATTAAACAATTAAAAAACCAATTAGATATGTTAGACGTAGAAGAGGAACAGAAGAAATTAAAATTTCTTTAAAAAAAGCTATATTGAACATGTGAATAAACTTGGCAGATGTCTGTCATATTGTCTCAGGAAGGAAAGAAAAAAGAGTAATAGCAGGTGTAAAGAAAGGAGATCAAATTACTTATGGAGGAAAAAAATATAGGAACATTTTATCAGTGTTCTCTCAGGATTATACAAAAAGAATTTTGTTTCAGAGGAAAGAATAAGAGAATATTTAAAAGACATCCCGACTGCAAAGTTTACATCAGAACATAGAAAAATATTAAATCAAACAATAACAATTCAAGAAATCTCTCAAGCAATAAAGAACATGAAGAAGGATAAAGCACCAGGACCAGACACATTATAAACATCTCAAAGAAGTACTAATAATTCTGTTACAAAAAGTTATGAACAAGGTAAAGGAAAAAAGACAATACCCCCAACGTGGCAAGAGGTTTATATAATGCTAATATATAAAGGGGGTAGCAATGCATCACTATGACAGTCTTATAGACATATTTCTCTGTTGAATGTAGACTCCAAATTTTTTGCCACAATAATGGCAGAAAGATCAAGAAAATGCATACCGAATTTAATACACTCCGATCAAGCAGATTTTGTACCAAAGAAGTACATGAAAGATAATATATGATTTATAACATATACAATTGAATTTGTGAATGAGAAGAGAAAGCAGCATTTCTATTTCTAGATGCAGATAAAGAATTTGACAAGTTCATATGGCCTCTCTTATTGAATGTTTTATAGAATATGGGCTGTGGTCCTGCTTTTTAGAGCTGGATGCACAAAATATACTTGAACCAACAAGCAAAGATATTAATGAATGGGAAACTAACAGAAGCCATTTCAGTTGGAAAAAAGGAACACATCATGGATGTTCTTTATCCCCTTTATTATTGATACTAGCAATAGAGATTTTTTGCTATAAAGTTTATACAAGATAACAGAATTAAGGGAATAAAAGTGGATGATGCAGACTTAAAAATGAAAAGTTATACAAACAACAGTTTTAATAGTCTTGAATCCTCAGAATTAGTTGCAACATGTAATTGAACATATTGAAGAATTTGGATCCCTATCACATTATAAAACTAACAGGAAAAAAACAAAGATGATAATGAAATTTTTAACACAACAACAAGAAGAAGAGATTACAAAGAGCATAAAGTGCTTAACAGCCACGGACCCTATTAAATGTTTGGGAATAAACATGACTAGGCAAAACTATCAGAAAATTTGGAAATCGATTGAAGCAAATTTATTAAGATGGGGAAAAAACTAAAAATCTCATGGCTGGGAAGAATCTCTACAATTAAAATGAATATGCTGCTTTTCATTCCAAATATTTCGCATATACATAAAAGAAAAAATATTGAAAGAGTGGCAAAAGACAGATAAATGAATTTATATGGAATGGCAAAAAACCAAGCTTCAAAATATTACAAGATGAGAAAAAGAGATGAGGTTTAGCAGTCCCAAATATAAGACTATATTACCAAACAGCAGGTTTTATCTGGATTGTGGTGGATTAAAAACCCAAGATAAAGAATGGCAAAATTAGAATTAGCAGATTTTGATGGTCTAAGTTATTTATGGATTAAGAAATTGATTACAAAGATCATAACACAAGAAAGAAGGGATCAGAGATGGCCTTTTGAGAATATGGTTTGCACACCATCATTTATTGAGCCCCTCAAATTCTTTGCTTATGTCCCCAATAGAAGCTCATTATGATAAGAATACGAGAAATAAAAATGATTTTTTAAACTTATGGCATGATGATAAACACTCGGGAAAATCAAGTCTTGGCAAGATACTAAGTATGAAGGTGTAAATATTCAGTGGCTGATATATTATCAATTAGCCTGAAGACTGAAGGAGATAATCAGTATTGAAGGTGGAGTTCTAAGAGTTGTGACTGAATTTCAGCAGCTGATTATAAAACAAAAAGAGCATTTACTATGATGGATGTATAAGATTTTACTCCAGCTGGAAACTAAAGATGAGCAAGTGAAAATCTGTATGATTAAGGGGATACAGAACCTTAAAGAACAGATACCTATGCAACAATGGGAATGACTATGGGGGAAAGTTATCAAATTTACAGACAGCCAGACACTAAGAGAAAATTGTTACAAAATATTTTTTTCAGATGATATATAACTCCAAAGGACATTGAGAAAGCACATAAGAACTACAAAGGAAAATGCTGGAAATGTCAAGACATAGATGGAACCTTCTTTCATATGTGGTGGATTGTAAAAAAGCAAAAATATATTGGAAAAAATACACCAAAAAATGCATAATATATTAAAGTTTAAAATTCCCAGTGGAAGCTAAGAGCATGCTATTAGGTGTTCTGCCTAACAAATTACCAAAAAAATTAGAGGAGCTATTCAAATACATCATGACAGTGGCTAGAACTATTAACGCAGCAAAATGGACTAGACGTCTATCCATGTTTAGAAGAATGGGAAAATACATTACTGCTGAATATGCCATAATGGCAAAATGAACAGCTTATTTGAGAAACAGGTCTATTTTGCATTTTGATGAAAGATGGAGTGTGTATTATGTGTATTATGCTAGCTGAAGACAAACTTAAAGTGAGAAAATATAGTATAATAATAAAATAGAAGCAGAATTAAAATCTGTTCCAAATGTAATATCACAAATATAAATGGGTTCTCTATATGAGCTATATAATGGACTTTCTCTTACACTGTGATTTTTTTTTGTTCAGTCACACAGTCGAGTCTGACTCTTCGCGACCCCATGGACCAGATCACGCCAGGCCTTCCTGTCTTCTGCCATCCTCTAAAGTTTGCTCAATTTCATGTTCGTTGCATCTATGACACTGTCTAACCATCTCATCCTTTGCCGTCCCCGTCTTCTTCAAGAAGCGACAGTTAGAACCGGATATGGAACAACTGATGGGTTTAGCATAGGAAAAGGAGTACGACAAGGATGTATATTGTCACCTTGCTTATTTAATTTATATGCAGAGTACACTGTGATATACTACTTATCTATTAAAGGTTCTAATTAATATGGAGAAGAGGAGAAAATATGTTATGTTGAATATGTAGTAATGATGGGACCAGTGTAGTCAAAATAGATTAGTTATGAAGTTTGAAACTGATCAGCTGGGAAGATTGCCCATCTCTTCTTCCACATACCCAAGCAGGGACCCCTATATCTTTCCATTCTGTTGACGAAGAGTCGAAGACCTAATTCACTCTTTTAAAGCCCTCCCTGATTCTGAGCTACTGGCTATCACTGACAGACTGGCACAATTGAGGACAACGCTTTTGGAGCTGAGGGCCAAGGAAACCTCTCTTCCTTCCATCTCTACGCCCCTCGCAATTCCAACAGATACTAAGCCAGGCCAGGTCCTCTTTGACTGCTAATCTTCACAAAGTCATCTAAAAGAATCCAAATCAAATACAATTTGCCAAGGAAATACCTGGTTCCCACAATAAAATAGCTACTCATCACCCTCCAAAAATTCTTAAGCCCTCAGACGTGGAGATTGTGGATTCAGGTGAAGGGATGGGATGGAGATCCAATAAAGAGTGAGGTGGATGAGTAAAAGGGAAGGCTCCTGAGATGGCTGGGGAGGGGACTGGCAAGCCCTAACCTGCTTTGGCGCTAGAGGGAATGAGGGCCAGGGGGGAGGTGGCTGTGGGTGCTGCAAACCCCCCTCCCCAAACTGATGTTCTGAGGCCTGAGGAGAGCTCAACAGGTTGGAGGGTGAGCCAGAAGAGCTGGACAAGGGGGAGCCAGACCCCAACGCTCAGGGGATTGTCCAATGTGCCAGCCAGCCATCTCTGCACATATACACATTGCATGTCATATTGACAGACTGGTGATAAAATAATGTACCTCTCTGTAGGTATGTTCAGAGAGCCTTCCATTCCCTTTCAGCATTAAGCAACTGTCATTGTACTTACACACAATCAAACTGCACTTGTACGTACACACAGCAGCCTCAGTTCTTCCCTGTATACAAAGTAAGCAATGCTCCAAGCACAGCTACTAAAATTCAAAGAATACAAGCCAGCACTTGATTAATGTACATATGAAGCAGCCTTGTACCAAGACAGACCATTGGTCCACCTAACTTTATGTACTTTGACTTGCAGTCGCATGTTACAATGAACACATATACATCCTGCATACACATGTGTACATCTGTTTGCAGGAAACTGCCAAGTCCAATTCACTTTGCAACTGGAAACAAGGAGAAGAAGAAGACGAGGAGGAGGAGATCGGATTTATACCCCGCCCTTCACTCAGAGTCTCAGAGTAGCTTACAATCTCCTTTCCTTTCCCCTCCCCACAACAGACACCCTGTGGTGAGGCTGAGAGAGCTCTTTCCAGAACTGTCCTTGAGAGAACAGCTCTGACAGAACTATGGCTTGCCCAAAGTCATCCAGCAGCTGCAAGTGGAGGAGTGGGGAATCAAACCCAGTTCTCCCAGATTAGAGTCCGCACACTTAACCACTACACCAAACTGGCTCTACATGCCATTGAATATTACATGAGAATTACTCAGCATGCATATTTAGAAAATCAACTATACATTGTAACTTGTGAACAGGGCTGGTAGTTCTCCAGAGCGTCAGACAGAAATGGGTTTTTACCGAGATCTTTTCAATGGAGATGTCTGGGATGGGACCAGGGACACTACCACCGAGTCACCATGCAGCTTGGAAGTGTAAAGCATCTGATCATACCTTCTTGCTTTCACCATTGATTCAAAGAGAAAGTTGGACACATGGACACATGAAGGTGCCTGATACTGAATCAGATCATCTGCTCAGACTGGCAGCAGCTCTTCAGGGTCCCAGGCAGAGAGAGGTCTTTCACATCACCTACAGCCTGGTCCTTTTTAAATTGGAGATGGGACTTTCTACACGAAAAGAAGATGCTCTACCACTGAACCACAGTCCCCATCCAAAAGCTGTTTTCGTCATATCGATCCTATAAAATGGTACACATCCGGGTGCAAAATTTTGTTTAAATTTCTAACTGCATGCTAAAGGCACTTAATTTCCAGTTGTGTTCAAGATACACGGTATGAACAAAGTGTGTTCCACAGTTTGACACACCAAAAGGTGGAATGGGAAAGGCATGTCAATCAGCCTAGAATCAAAGTCTGTTAAACATTTTATAGAGTACAAGACAAAACTTTCAAAGGATGCACCTGTGAAACTGAATATTCCTCAAAGGATCTGCATTTCTGGAACTGTATTCCCAAAAAGAAGTAAGGATTGTGTTCTTGATCCATTTCATGCCAAAATGTACAACTTGATTTTCATCTGGGGTCCTTTTTCCAACCCAAGCAGTAAAAAAAAAAAATGTTTACTTGAACCGAGATAAGAACACCCAATCTTTCCTACTATTGAGGCAATGGGGGGAAAATACCCCCTACATTTCAGCGGTATAGGATTGAGCAATATACCCTTAACGCACAATAAACATGCTGAAATGGACCCAGTCTCTGAATTTTGCTGGCTGCGTCCCCAGGAATCTGCATCTTGCTTCCATTATCCATAGGCACCGGTGGCAACAGTTCTGCCTTCTGCTTTTAGAAAAACTGACACATTGCCATAAATTCTTTCCTGAGACTGGCAGTTATTATAGTAACACTGTTCCCATTGCTCCAGTTAAGGTTGTGTCTGCATTTAAATTATAAGCCCCTGTTTTCAGGAGTTTATGTCTTGGCTATAAACATCTGCTGAGGGGGTGAAAATTGGCATTCCCTACTGCTGCCCTCCAGTCTTTCAATCTCTTTCCGTCTCTCACTTTCTCTTTCACACACATACCCACATCACTTCACACAGGAAGGAAAGCACAGGCAGGAATTTTCACACAAGGGGAAAAAAGGTTGTGGCAGAAAGAAATATTGGTTTTCGCAGTGCAAACTTTTAGATCCATTTAGACCAAAGAAGATACCATTGTGTACTTCTACTCGACACTACTCTTCAAGGACCAGGCACAGCAAGAACTTTTAAAACTTTTTAAATCTGGGACCAGTTAAAGAACTGGTATCAGCCACCACAATTGCATCGCTCTTTATTAAGTAAGAACAAGAAGTATCAGTGTCACTGAGGTTGCCAGCCATAAGGTTTAACCATAGAGGTTTGGGCAAATGCTAGAGTGTTACCCAGAGCAATTATGTCACTTCCAGGTTGCCCTGGAAGTAACATAGCTGGTGAGGGTCCCCACCATGCAATGTCTCCCCCCCCCCCACATTTCCAAGAATTTCACGTTGCCATGCTGAGCAGCAGCAAGGGGGGCATGTCACAGTCTTTTACTTATGGGATTGATGTACGTCTGGCAGCGAGACCATATTAAATCACTGCCTTTAGGCAGCAAGCCATTGACAGGAGCTCTCCAATGGTACAAAATGGGGTTGCACATTTGCAGCAGCCTTAAAAAAAAACCCAACACTTTGTCACAGTGAGCCACTATGCATGATGAACAGCAGCAACCAAGTGGACTGAGTTACATGGGACTCTGCACACTGTTCAAATAAGTACACCAGGTCTGAATGCTTAATTGAAAGAAGAGACATTGTGAAATTTTCTTTAGAGTGTGCAAACATTAGAGTTTGGATGTAGGCCTAGGAAACCTGTGTTCAAATCCTTTAAAAAAAAAATAATAGTCTCTTAATCAAACTTTATGTTCCCTTCCAAAGAAAAAAGATCATCAGGTGAGAAGCGTTAATTCCAGGAGTAGAACTCTGCTCACAGATCTTTGGATCCAGCCCAATATTTATTTCCTAAATCCCAAGCAGAGTCCTACCCTTCAATATTCCCTTAGGTCAGTGGACTTAGTAGAATGTTAACACTTTAGGAATGCAGTGTAAGATTATTCCTCTCCTGTTCCAGCTTAAATGCTTACTACTTAAAGCATAATGGAGGAGAAAGGATATTGAGGTTTTTAAGGTATTTGTCTCTTTAACTATTAATGCAAATGCATTTGTCTCTTTAGGTATTAATCTAATTTTTATGATCTCTGCTAAATCTTGTGCGAGACGTTAGAGAAAAAGTATACATCAATTCTTATTCAGAAAGGACCAGAATTTTCTGGTGTAGGTGTGACAGGGAGTCATAGCTGAGGTAAGTTTTATATTTCATATGCTACTGTCCATTTAAGAAAAAAAACTACAATGACACTTGGTGATGTCTTAAAGGGATAGCAGCAGATAAACAATCAAAAATAAAACTTGAACCAACTATTACTCCCTGTCACACTCTTATAGGGTGGAGCGTAATCATGGATTCCAGAGAAAATTGTGTCGGGCTGACAAAAAAACATCTTGATGAGTTAAATTCAGGAAAAGCACCTCCACTTTGTAGTTTGTGCCATAAGCACAATACAGTTTGGATGCCTTCTTATTGCATGTTAATAACAGAAGTTTTTTTAAAAAAAATGTGAAGAAAATTACAACATGCAGCTATTTTATAATAAGCAGATGGCGGCTAAGCATGAATAGATTTCCAACTGTTCTTCATCTAGTCAAGAGTAGGAATAAACATTTGCTTTGTACCAGCTTGCTATGACATCTTGTTTCAAAGTTACAGGCTTACGGCTGTGTAAGGGAGAAAAATAATCGAATCCTCTTCAGATTTGAATTGGAATACTATTGGGGAGGGGGGAGAGGCCTGGAAAACTATGTTGCATAACAATCTCAGGCTGTGTGTGTTACAGTAAAAAAGGCCAAAAAACGTTTCCCTTCTCTATACAGGACAACAGGTTGGGGTTTTTTTTAAAAAAAAAATCCCACATGCTCTAGAACTAAGAAGTACTGGGTCTTTCACTTCTTCAAAATGAATTTATATTTCGTGCAAACGATTGCTCCATTTTGAAATGGTAACCTTTACGATTTGGGTCACGTGGCAGGGATTTCCGGGATGCCACGAGCACACCCTGTCTTCAGATGTCAGTAGCCTCATAGCACACGGCAGATTTGGATGCATCCTCCAATATGTGAACATTCATTAACCACGCGACACACACACACACATGGCAGGAGGCCGTTTGTGATGCTGCCAAAGAGTGCAATACTCTGAACTTCGGCAGTTCCTAAGGCTCACCTGAAATTCCAAGTAAACATTACATGCAAGAGGAAAATCCGTCACTCGTTGACACACCTTTTCCTTCTCCTAACTTACCTGGCAACACAGCAGGGGTAGTCGCGGTGGTACATAGACACAGGATGAATGAGAATGGGGGGAACAGGATTCCAGGGTTGCTGGCCATCGGGGTGGCTCGTGGAGCTGAGCAAGTCACACGTGTTTTCATACAATGTTTGGCTCAGAGAAGGGTGGGAGAAGGGGGTCCAGAGGGAATGTCTCTTTGGTAGCCTGAGGTGGTTCTCAGCAGTCCTATGTAGGTGAGGACAGACAGAGCACTCGGATGGACCAAACACATAAGGCAGCTTCTTGGGTTCTTGTGTGCTCCAACAGCCAGCCAGAAGTTGTGATTGCAATGATATAATCTTGTTCACTAAAACTGTTGTTGTCGTTGTTCAGTTACACAGTCGAGTCCAACTCTTCACGACCCCATGAACCACAAAACTCCTCTGGAGTTGGCTCAGTTTCATTGTTCGTTGCATCTATGACACTGTCTAACCATCTCATCCTTTGCCGTCCCCATCTTCTTTGACCTTCAGTCTTTCCCAGCATCAGGGTCTTCTCCGGTGAGTGCTCCCTTCTCATTTGGTGGCCAAAGTATTTGAGCTTCAGCTTCAGTATCTGGCCTTCCAGGGAACAGTTAGGGTTGATTTCTTTTAGGACTGACTGATTCAATCTTATTGTAGTCCAAGAGACTCTCAAGAGTCTTCTCCAGCACCATAATTCAAAATAATCTATTCTTCGGCACTCTGCCTTCCTTATAGTCCGACTCTCGCAGCCATACATGACTACTGGGAATACCATAACTTTGACCATGTGGACTTTTGTGGGCAGGGTGATGTCTCTACTTTTTATTATGCTGTCTAGGTTTGCCATCGCTTTCCTCCCAAGGAGCAGGCATCTTTTAATTTCATGGCTGCAGTCACCATCTGCAGTGATCCTGGAACCCAGGAGCGTGAAGTCTGTCACTGCTTGAGAATTATTGGTATAGTGGAACAATAGGACACTATCCAGGAATGTAGGGATGCAGTCTTAGACCATGGTGATTTCTCGGATTGAAGAAACTCTGGGAAACACAGTTTTCTGAAGCAAATCCATATAGTAAAGATTGATGCACTCCAAACAGTTCTGTTTTCTGCCCTTTCTGGCACACTGCAATTCCAGCATTATATCCCACAGGGAAGGAGAGAGAGATGAGGCAGAGGCCTCCAGAGAAAGGCCTTCCTATTGTGCTACCTAACTGGCATCTGAAGGGGGGAAATGAAGTGGTAGAGCAGGGGATGGATTCAGATCTCAAGGTCTGATTGGAAGCACATATTACATCAGCCTTGGAGAAAGAAGAAAATAAGTCTGGTTTTGGTTAGTGTCTAGATGGAAGATCTCCTGAGACTCCTATGTAAGCAGGTTTGATTTCCATCATGGAAGAAAGGTAAGATAGAAATGTAATAAACCAATACAAGATATACTCCAGAGTACAACAAAATATGAAATTTAAAAACAGCGAGGCTCCGAAACAAAACTGGCACGCTTTTGGATTTCTTGAGGCCAGTGTTGAATTAAGCAAGAAGTTCACTTATCGTGAGGTGCCATCGATCCAGCTTTTGAGAAGCACAATCCTAGCTAATGCAATTTGTTTCTTTTCCCCTTTTTGCCCCACTTTTCGGCCAAGAAGAGCCCCAAGAACTTCAAAAACGGAAAAATTGCCCTGACCTGGATTGCCCAGGCAAGCCCGATCTCTTCAGATCTTGGAAACTAAGCAGGGCCGGCTCTGGCAAGTACTTGGTAGGGAGACCTCCAAAGAATACCAGGGTCAGGAGGCAGAGGCAGGCTATGAAGGCACTTTTCTGAACACCCTCCATGCCCCAGTAGGAGTTTATTTATTTATTATTTATATTTACATTTATATCCCACCCTCTCCGCCATTCGGCAGGCTCAGGGTGGCTAACAACATCAGTAAGTGTACATTAAAATTCCAATTAAAACTGTTAATCAGTATAAAATCATACTATATAAAGATAACTTACAATAAAAGATGGCGATCTTCTAATATCAACTGTCAGCTGAATGGCATTAACGGGCTCCCGCCCAGCTATAAAGCCTCAGATTGGTGGCGCCGTTGGAATTGTTGGTACAATTGGTAGTCGGGCCAGGGCCATAAAATCGAGGCTCTCTACTTAAAATCCTGGCGGAAGAGCTCCATTTTACAGGCCCTGCGGAGGTCACGGGCACATGCACACACACACAAATACAAAAAATGCAGAAAATAAAACCTAGAAAAATAAAAATGTACAAATGACAAGAATTGTTACAAAAACTTTTGCATTGCAGGTTTGTACCAGCTATGAAGCTATGTATCAAACTCTTTCTTTTCCAAATACAAATGTCCTTGTCTCATATGGGAGACCCATGCATGCAGTTGGAACAGATGTGTACTATGACTTTCATCCAATAACATCTCTATTTTCCCCATGGGTGAAAATGCAGCCAGGGAAGATAATTTTCAACTACAAAAAAGCCAGAGAAGGAAAGGATTAAGCCACCACTTCTCCTGCACCTTTTTCTTTACTCACATTCACAGTTTGGTCATTGCATTAAAAAAAGAAGAAGAAGAACTCCAGTAAAAAGAATCACAGAACTCTGCATAATGCGTAATTTAATCTTGAGGACAAAGCCCTTATGTTGGTAACAACAAAATTAAGTTTGGGCCACTAATTTTTCAGAGTTGCCACATACATTATGTCATCAGAACCAGAAAACCACTTAGAAAATGTCCACACAATGAAAAACATTTATCTGTTCCTAGAAAATAGTGTTCCAGTCAGGGGTCGTTTCGTAGAAAAAGAGCTAGGGGAACTCATTAGCATAACTCATCAGCATATGCCACACCCCCTGACATCACCGGAAGTGTGTCATAAGGCCACACCCCCTGACATCACCGGAAGTGTATCATAAGGCCACACACCCCGCCCCCAACGGTCCCAGCCGCCGCCGCTGGCCTTGCAGCTCCACTGCTGAGCCCCATGAGGGGCCTGGCGGTGGACCTGCAAGGCTGGCGGGAGTGCGAGGAAGCCCCGCGAAGGCCCTCCCTGGCCCCAGGCAGGCAGGGGTGGGGAGAGGCAGGGAGGAAGCAACTTACCCTCCCTCTTCTCCTGCCTCCTCCTGGCTGAATGAGGGCCGGAAGCGGGGTGGCCGGAAGCAGGGGGCGGGGCTTCGTCATGTGCCTCGCCCCCGTACCTCACCCAGAGGAACTGCGTTCCCCCGCGATCCCCCCCGAAATGACCTCTGGTTCCAGTCTATCTGTATACAGTTGATCTGTACAGTATGTTGAAGCCAAGAATGTGCGCCCTGTAAAACCTTTAGCAACCATGCCAAACAGCTCTCGGGTTGTGTGCAGAGGCTGAATAACCAAATCCAATTCACATACACCCCAAAGCACCCATAGCTGATTCTGCCTACAGTCTGAATCAGGAGACGCACTCCCAGGAAAGGCTGAGGGACCTGGAAGTGTTCAGTGTGGAGAAGAGGAGGTTGAGGGGAGACACGATTGCTCTCTTTAAGTGTTTGAAATGCGAGCCATTCCTGGTGGCGGCAGAGTAAGCAGGACTCATAATATTTATATATTTATTAATAATTTAAATGTATAGACCGCCCGTCCCTGAATACACAGAGCTCACAGCAGTGAACAGTAGTAAAAGTATTCATAAATTAATAAAACAATTCCAACAGTTTAAATAATATATGACTATATATTATATATATAATATAGGTACCACTTTGGTGGGAAGGTAACAGCGTTCCGTGCGCCTTGGTGTTTAGTCATGCCGGCCACATGACCACGGAAACGTCTTCGGACAGCGCTGGCTCTTCGGCTTTGAAACAGAGATGAGCACCGCAACCTAGAGGCGGATTCAACTGGCTTTCGAGCAAGGGAACCTTTACCTTTACCTTAAAACATTCTCAGGTGGCTCTAAAACATCAGCATTATATGGATTATATGGCCCATATGGGCCCTTTCCAACTCTGTGATTCTATTAATGTTTTGGGTTTCAGGGAGGCGGCAGCGGCAGGGAGAGAGAAGCAGTGTTCCCAGCCCCCAGCTGGCCTGTAGCACCTTTTAAAGTTTAAAAGGCCATTATTTGCAATGGAAAGATCTGGATTCCAAACTCTGAAGTCCAGGTATACTGCCGTTTGGAAATTATGGCCATTTAAATGTAAAGGGCTAGTGCTCCTCGGAGTCTGCCTACATAAGAACATAAGAACATAAGAGACGCCAATGTTGGATCAGGCCAAAGGCCCATCCAGTCCAACACTCTGTATCACACAGTGGCCAGAAATACCAGTGCCATCAGGAGGTCCACCAGGGGGGCCAGGACATTAGAAGCCCTGTTAATCACTCTTTGGGTGAAGAAGTACTTCCTTTTATCCGTTCTAACCCGACCGCTCAGCAATTTCATGGAGTGCCCACGGGTTCTTGTATTGTGAGAAAGGGAGAAAAGTACCTCTTTCTCTACCTGCTCTTTCCCATGCATAATCTTATAAACCTCAATCATGTCACCCCTCAGTCGTCGTTTCTCCAAGCTAAAGAGCCCTAAGTGCTTTAACCTTTCCTCATAGGGAAAGTGTTCCAACCCTTTTATCTTTTGAGTTGCCCTTTTCTGCACTTTTTCCAAAGCTATAATATCCTTTTTAAGGTGTGGTGACCAGAATTGCACACAGTATTCCAAATGAGGTCTCACCATTGATTTATATAGGGGCATTATGATATTGGCTGATCTGTTTTCAATACCCTTCCTAATAATCCCCAGCATAGCATTGGCCTTCTTTATTGCAGTCACACACTGTCTCGACATTTTCAGTGAGTTATCTACTACAACTCCAAGATCTCTCTCTTGATCAGTCTCTGCCTAAAGCAATGTGTAGCTCAAAATACTTTCTCCTAGCATATTGAACAAAACTATGAGTCTGATCGCTTAATACTCACATCTAGCATACCCTGATTAATTCACCAGCATCAGAATTATCAAAATAACGGTATAGTCTGCTTAGAAACATCTATTTCAATCAGCATCACATATCTAGGGAAGAAGCCAAGAATAATATAGACAGTCAGTAGACTGTAATAGTCTCTCGCTGACAGAAAACCACAGAAACTCTAACATCTGCTTTTCTTCTGTCCAGACTATCTGGATTTATTACCTTGGCATCCAGGTGTGCACCATTTCTTGTTACTCTTTGGTGTTTAAGGCTCATATGTCATCTGTTTCCAACCACATCAGAATGAAGTGCTTGTTCACTTTGGCAGTCAAATTGGGACCAAAGGAAAAGGAAGTCAGAGGCCGGCAGGGAAAAAAATATGATTCTGAAAAGAAGAGCATAGAAGCTGAATGGTATTTGCCATCCAAGGATCTATCTCCATGGGAACCACAAGATAACAAAAACATGAACCTAGATGTTGGACAAATGGAAGTCTATGAAATGTTGTGTAAATAATGGAGAAACCACCTCCCAAGGACTGGAGAGTAATGTTGGCAATTCTCTGCATCTTGATCCACTCTAAACAGCTCTCGGTATATACTATGGTATACTTCTGAGAATCTGGTGATTTCTCTTTCATCTGGCTCACCAGTATCAGAAGCTGGTTCAGGGGGGGGTCCTACTATTTAACATCTAACATTTAACCACTGGAGAGGCCATCCAAATTCAAAAATAACTTGTGTACTGCAGGTTACCCATGTCTCTGTATTAAGTTGCTTCTGACTTATGATGACTCTGTGAATTAATGACCTCCAAAACATCCTATCATTAACAGCCTTGCTCAGATCTTGCAAACTGAGGCTTCCCTGACTGAGTCAATCCATCTCCTGCTGGGTCTTCTTGTCCTGCCGCTTTCAACTTTTCATAGCATTATTGTCCTTTCTAGTGACTCGTCTTCTCATAATGTGACCAAAGTATGATAGCCACAGTTTAGGCATTTTTGCCTTTAGGGAGAATTCAGGCTTGATTTGATCTTGAACCACTTATTTGTCTTTTTGGTGGTCCACAGAATCTGTAAAACTCTCCTCCAACACTCCAGTTCAAATGAAAACGGCTCACCCATGGTGGATATAAATTGTTTAGAAAGACACAGAACCTATTATGAGAAAAAAGTATACTTTTCTTAGCTGGATAATGACAAAGAAGAATCTGTGTCTTGCTTTGTCTACAACACACACAAGAGTAGAAACATATGGTCCAGAAGCATGCACAGATTTTTAGTGAAGCGTTTTCATCAGGAGGTGAAAATTCCTGGGAGCTGTTTACTGGTGAATATTCATGACATCCTCCGTTTGAGATGTTGACATCTTGTAAGGCAGTTATCTCCCAAGCCAGGAGATGCACATAAGAGATGCCTTTACGAGAGATAGAAGTTTGCACTGTTTGCAAATTGTGCAAGATGTGCTCACAGGCTAACGGTGCTCCTGGCCCCAGCAAGTGGCAAAGCAGAACACTTCACGAGAATGCTGGGCAGAATGACAACAATTTCAGCAGTTGGAAGGAAGACCTGGAAAGAGGAAACATTAATGGGGCTGTTTCTGTGTAACTACAGAGCCACAACCAGTCATGCTACATTGGTTGTAATTTTCAACAGACACATTTGCACCTGGTTTCCAGAATATTCTCCCCCAACTCAGGCTGATTCTGGCTTCAAACAGACAAATTGCAGGATGGAGCAAACGCTGAAATCCCATCCGGATAGGAAACACAGTGCCAAAGAGTTTCTGATAGGACAGGAGCCCTGTTCAGGCATTCAAAAGTGTTTACACTTGATATGACCACAGGGAAGCAGGATCATGTCCACTGCCCCTGCATCTGCAGCAAGCTCCATTAGGGATCCCAAGTCCCCCCGGGGGGCGGGGAAACCCCCGCCCCAGAGGCCCGTTCCCTGGCGCCGCCAGATCGGGCCCCAGGGGGAACTCCACCCCGATGTGCGCGTCACCTGGAAGTGACCCTGACTCTATGGTTTTCCCTTGTATGGCCATGGCCCCGCCCCCAGCGTGCCTGGCATCCTCCCTTCACTTCCGGGTGACGCACGCGCACGCGCACAAGACACCAACCAGAAGCCCCTCGCTCCCGGCGAAGATAGACTTGGCAACCCTAAGCTCCATGCATGTTAGGGATGCCATAGCATAAGGCCTTCCGGCATCCAAGCTCATTGCCCATCAGTGCCTGCAGGGCCAGCTCCAAGTTTTGGGGGGTCCTGTGCATCCTTCTGTGACAGGCCATTTCTATCAACTGAGGGAACTCACACAACCTCCTGGAGGGCCAGTTTGGTGTAGTGGTTAGGAGCAGTGGACTCTAATCCGGAGAACCCAGTTTGATTCCCCACTCCTCCACATGAAGCCAGCTGGGTGACCTTGGGTCAGTTACAGCTCTCTCAGAGCTCTCTCAGCCCCACCTACCTCACAGGGTATCTGTTGTTTGTAGAGGAAGGGAAGGTGATCGTAAGACACTCCAAGTCTCCTTCGGGTGCTTAATCTCTTGTGCTCTCCAGCCCCCAGGTCCAGGCAGAGAATCCCCCGGTTTCGGGGGCTTCCCTCTGTTGCGGACCAGCTGGCAGGTTGGGGAAACTCCTCCCCTAAACAGGAAAATTGCTGTGTGTCATCTCCAATGCGATAACCTTTACCTACAGTTTTGAGGGCGAAAACAGCTATAGAGTTTCGCCCAAATACCAGAGCATCCCTGCATGACATCCCCAATGTGATGACATCATTTCCAGGTGACATCATTGTGTCAGGGGCCACCAACCCCGGAACCCCCCC
>NW_015162495.1:560309-567767 GCF_001447785.1 Gekko japonicus
CTGCTACAGAAGAAAGGGTGCCTGGTAGGTTTCTCACCTCCCTACTTACATGTGGCCCTAGAGTAGGATGTGTTACCAATTAGAATTGTAAGCCGCTCAGAGCCCCTTGGGGGGGGGGGAGCGGGATAGGAAATAGAAATAAATAAATAAATAAATAAGTTACCAGCTGTTCTAGAGGTGGCAAGTGTACAGGCTTTTGGCTCACTGCAGTGAGGTAAGTTTTGCAGTGCACAAGTAGAAAATGGAGGTCACCGAGGCAAGAACTGTGTATTAACTACAAAGAAGATGTGTTTATTTACAGATTGGTTTCCATGAACAGATCAGCAGCACAGGACTCCAGCCAAACAAAAGAGAAACCTAGGTCCAGTCTGCATTGGTATTCCCCACCGTTGTGCCAATGATCTCTCACATTTCTGTCTGCATTTCATGCCGCATTCGCTCTCCTATAGTTTCGTCTCAGCATCGACTGTCTGCATCATTTTATTGCCATTTAGTGGTGACTCCGGGGTCACTATGGCATCTCATCACCGTATCTGAATGTGGTTTTAACGTGGTACAACTGCTCCTCCCCACTGTTGAGCCACTGTGAGCAAAAAGCAGACAACTGGAGCCGAATTCTCCCCCCCCATGTTTTCTAAGGAGATACGTACATTGTCACAAAGGAAACAAGTTAGCTGAAAATCCAGTCATCTGTGTTTAAAAGAAGCCAAGAAACATTTTTCTGTGATCATATTGGGGGGGGGGTTTGGGAGGACACTCACCCTTGTACCATTTGTTATTTCCTGGGGCAGTCTTGAGAACGCCCTGCCTGGCAACTGCTGGGTGTTTTGTGTTTTTTACCCAGCTTGTTCCATCTTTCCTGCCGCCCCTTCCCCCTCCCCCTCTGCCAGCTCCCCCCCTTTTACTTTCTGCGGGGGGGGCGTCACAGGTGCCGTTTCCTCCCCGCAGCACAGTGCCCTGCCGGTGCCCTGGGAGGCCGTTCCTCTCCTTCCCCCCTCTCTCTTGCGCTCTCCCTAAATAGAGGAGAGCTTTACACTGAGCCATATGGGAAGCCGGCACCATCCTCCCCCCTCTCTCTTGCACTCTCCCTAAATAGAGGAGAGCTTTATACTGAGCCAGATGGGAAGCCGGCACTACAGCAGCACAAAACAACTTTACACAGCAAATGCAGATTGGGCTCTAGCTGAGGCACATTAATTTAGAGAGTAGTTTGAATGTTCTTTAACACTTTCAGGCATAAACAGGCTGTTGCTGACCGACCACTAGGTTGGACCCTCACACACACTCCCCAGATTCCACCCACACCAGCCTGTCCTCCCCCCAGAGTCAGACTAAATGGCAGCAGGTCTGCTCATTGCCACAGACAGGTCTAACAATCAAATAGGCTATTCTCTACCAGAGGCAGAGCTAAACCACTCTGCCACACTACCAAGCAGAGCTACCCTTCACTCTGTTTGCCCTTTTTCTGAGCCAGCCCGGAGCTCTCACTGCTCTCTGCCTCAGGCAGAATTCAACTCCTATTGTGTTTTCCCTCCAACATTCCAGACAGACACCCCTTCTCAAAGGTGATTGGATGCTGGAGCAGCACTCCCAGAGGCTCAATTGAGTGGTGTTTTCCCCTTCAGGGGTGGGACGGTCTTCTGTCCTTCACACCTTCCTCTGCCCATTTGCAAGTCTCAGGTGCACCACTGCCCTGGCCACCAGAAACACGGAGGCCTTCTGCACCACCCACATGCCATTCTCCATCAGCATTATGTAGCACATGCTGCTGGGAGGAGCTTAGGTGACAAAGCACACACAACGCAGGCAGTGGAAGGGTGTGAGTGCAGGCACTGGGGGGGGATGCACGTGTAGGGAGTCAGCAGCAGTGGGCCCCTCTAGCGCGTCTAAAGAAGCCAGTCCCAGTTTTATTTGCTAGAAGTGATGTCAGCATGCCTGCCCACCTGGCCCGTAGCTAACATGGGACCCACGGGGCCTGGCCCCCTAGTGTTTCCTCTGGGCTCCCTCCCCTGGGCTGCCCCCAAAGTGCTCTAACTTACCACCTGCACTATACTTTCATTTAATTAGCTGGCAGGCCCCCCGAGGCCCCCTCCCCCAAAATTCCCTAGCTACGGGGCTGCTGCCCACTACCATTGGCTAAGGATGAAGAAAGCAGCAAGGTATAGCGGCTCTACACACAGAGAACAAGATAAACCACAACAGCATGAAACAGGCAGAAACAGACAGGCATTCCAAAGTGATTGGAAAGATTGCATATGCCAGGTTGAGTTTATTCAGAATTTCACACAAGTACGATATTGAGTGTAAGTTACTGTGGCACCTTCTGGGGGTGGGTGGAGGCACCACACCTGGGTTCCAGGGGGTCTCGGAAGCACCAACACAGTCATTGCTTTCTTGCAGAAGTTGTTTATTAGAAGCTGACCAATCCAAGCACTTGAAAATGCATTCAGGAAGCTTCACCAGCTTCAGGGTCGCCATGCATTACACAGAAGAAGAATCACAGTGCCACAACCAGTGTTCCCTCTAAGCTGAGTTAGTGTGAGCTAACTCAGTTTTTTAGCCTCCAGCTCACAGATTTTTGTCTTAGCTCAGGAAGGATGGCTCCAGAGCAAACTGATTTATGCAGCAGCCAAATCGCTCGCTCACAACTTTAATGCCAGGAGCTCACCAAGTAGAATTTTTGCTCACAGGACTCCACAGCTTAGAGGGAGCCTTGGCCACAACCTGCCTCCTTACCCACAAACCTCCCTGAGGCCACTCTCCCTCCTCCTGGCTTGCTCTTCCCTTTCTTCCTCTGCTCCTGTACCCTCTCCCCCCAGCCAGCTCCTTCCCTTCTGACAGCCCCACACCTCCATGCCTTCCGAGACCATCCCCACAGTAGTGAGATCCTCTGCATTGAATTTTTTAAAATTGCGTGTTAAGCCAAATTTTCCGCAGTAGATTTTTCCTAACCAGGCACAAAGCTGAAGTTTTCTCCTTCTTACCCCTCATTTTCGGAACCCCCAGTTTTAGTGAGTTCCAAAAATGTGGGGTAAGGAGGAGAAAACTTCGTGTTTGCACCTTTGTGAGGAAAAATCTATTGCAGGAAATTTCACATAACGTGCAGTTTTAAAATGTCCCTGTGGGGCATTTCACTACTGCCTCCCTGTGACTGACCGCCAAAGCTGCCCTGTTGCTGAGACTACCCTGGCTACAGGACCCTGGAAGCAATGAACAGTTCTCCCTGAGAAGCTGTATAGCAATGTAGCAGAGCTTCCTGTGGTGATTTTAATATATGAAGGGGGACACAGATAGGGAAGCTGTCCTTCAGATGACCTTATTTTATCTTTCAGTTCCATAATGCCATAATATGACCTCTCCAACATACATTCAATAGGTTACCCCCACAGAAGTTTTCCTAAGAGCCAACATGGTATAGTGCAGTGGTGGCGAACCTATGGCACGGGTGCCAGAGGTGGCACTCAGAGCCCTCTCTGTGGGCACACGTGCCATTGCCCCAGCCACGCCCAGACCATCATTAAAGTGTCAAATTCTCTGCCAAATAATTTTAAGTAAATGAAAGCATTTGGGATTGCTTTCCTTACTTTGTTTAGATCATCTTAAGTTAATGTATGGGTTGTTTTTTCCAAAGTAAAACCTCAGTATTCAGGTTAAATTGCTGTGTTGGCACTTTGCGATAAATAAGTGTGTTTTGGGTCGCAGTTTGGGAACTCAGTCTCTAAAAGGTTCGCCATCACTGGTATAGTGGTTACACTCCAACCAGGCAGGGCTCTTTTTGTAGCAGGAGCTCCTTTGCATATTAGGTGACACGCCCCTAATATAGCCAATCCTCCAAGAGCTTACAGAGCTCTTCTTACAGGGGCTACTGTAAGCTCTTGGAGGATTGGCTACATTAGGGGTGTGTTGCCTAATATGCAAAGGAGTTCCTGCTACAAAAAGAGCCCTGCCAGGAACTCCTTTGCATATTAGGCCACACCCCCTTAATGTAGCCAATCCTCCAAGAGCTTACATAGCTCTTCTTACAGGGGCTACTGTAAGCTCTTGGAGGATTGGCTACATTAGGGGTGTGTCGCTTAATATGCAAATGAGTACCCGCTACAAAAAGAGCCCTGTTTGATGCCCCATTCCTCTGCATGAAGCCTGCTTGGTGAGTTCTCTCAGAACTCTCTCAGCCCCACCTACCTCACAAGGTGCCTGTTGTGGTGAGAGGAAGGGAATGTGATTATAAGCTGCTTTGAGACTTCTTAAGGTAGAGGAAAGTGGGGTATAAAAACCTACCCTTCTTCTTGTAAGGAAAAAGAAACACCACTTCAGAATTACAAGGGAGAGGAACCCTAATTCCACAAGAGAGCTGGAGACCGACCAGAAGTAGCAAGAAGTAGGGCTTTGGGGCACTATAAGATGCAGGATTTAGAAGAACCAATTTATAGGTCCTGAGGTAGAATAATACCCTCTGGGTAGGCTGGGTAATTCAAACAAGCTTGTACTGAGGAGAAGCAGGTGTGACAACTGTATGTGTAACAAGGGAAAAAAAGCAGATCAAACCCAAAACAAATTTCACAAACTGCCATTGGCAATGAGCTCCATTATCATCTTTCCATAAAACGGAGAATTGCAGCAGATTTGATGCGGTGGAAACTTTGACTAAATCAGTTTTGTGATTTGGGATACAGGCCAAGCTGTCAAGAAATTGCTATAAAGGGCAATTAGTATACCACATCCCTTTTAAAAATCCAGTTGAGAAAATATTCTTGCTTTCACGGCTTGATGAAGAAGGATGAGCAGCTCGGTGAGAAACGCTTCTCTGCATGAGCTTCAAAAAAAAAAAAAACCATCCCCCCCCCCGTGTAGTGTACTTTGTTTGCTCGTCTGTCTCTTTTTTCTCACTAACCTGCACTTTGCCAGTTTTAATTGGCCTTGTGGTCAATGTTCCCTCTAAGCTGTGGAGTCTTGTAAGCAAAAATTCTACTTTGTGAGCTCCTGGCATTAAAGTTGAGAGCCAGCGATTCGGCTGCTGCATAAATTAGTTTGCTCTGGAACCATCCTTCCTGAGTTAAGACAAAAATGTGTGAGCCAGAGGCTAAAAAACTGTGAGCTAGCTCACACTAACTCAGCTTAGAGGGAACACTGCTTGTGGTAATTTTCTGTCAACCAGAGCACATTGGGAACACTAGTAAACCACTATTAACTTACCTGTAATGAGATTAATCTTAGGGATGTACCTTTTTGCCATCAAGTCACAGCTGACTTATGGTGACCCCGTAGGGTTATGAGGGAAGAGATGTTCAGAGGTGGTTTGCCATTGCCTGCCTCCATGTCACGACCCTGGTATTCCTTGGAGGTCTCCCATCCAAATATGAATCAGGGCCAACCCTTTTTCTCTTCTAAGATCTGATGAGGTTTGGGCTGGCCTTGGCTATCCAGGTCAGGGTGATGTCCATACAGACACCAACTAATCCAACGGTAGCCTCCCTCCCAACCCTATATTTGTTAATACAGTTATTGTATTATAGTGAATAAAGTTATTGATATACTTAATCCAAATTTGGAAAAAAAACACATATTTAGCATTCAGAATATATGGTCATTATTGTGGTAGGTGGCGATCTGACAGATCCTGTGGAGGTTAACAGGGGAGAGTGAAGAGACAATGACTCAGCAAATAAGGTAATTGATAGGGTTATTTTCCAGTCAGCAGAGTTACACAGGTCTTCCCACAGAAGAAGCTAATGTTGACAGGTTTGTCTTTCAAAAGTCTGAAGACCTTAGGTCAGGAAAGGGGATGGTGACTCGGATAAGGCATGATGCTGCAGTTCACCTGCTGTCTATCTAAGAAATAAACTAAGCTGATCATATAATGAACTGAAGAGCAAATGTTTAATGAGAACTGATGAGACATTTCTATTACAGTTCATAGGTCACTGTAGTGACTTTTTCATATGTATATCTTCAGTAGATATGGTTGAAACTGTATTGGCCACTGGTAAACTAACAAAATAATTCTGTCTTATATGTCCCATAACACCATCATTTTATAACATCTCTACAAATGCACTCATTGTAAAAATGGATTTTATTTATTTGCTTGATTTTAGTTCATTTGTCTTTTAGAAAACAGTCTAAAGAATCCTAGTGTAAAAAAAAATAAAGTAAATTTGTTTTAAAAGATGCATAAACTGTTTGTCTCCAGTGAAGTCAATGGAGCTACTCATATGGAAGCTGGTCATTGTGTAAGGAAACTGCCTTGAACCACGAGGAAAGTTGGGCTATAAGTTTTTTTAATGAATGAATGAATGAATGAATGAATGAATGAATGAATGAATGAATGAATGGGCCAGCATTAGGCTCAATAGAAAGCATGGACTGCATAATGGGGAAAAACATTTATTTTAATGAATAATTGTAGTTGTTTATGGGACTGGCTATTCCAAGAGCAATAGAAAGCATGGACTGCATAATGGGGGGAAATATTTATTTTAATGAATAATTGTATGGGACTGGCTATTCCAAGGGGACATCTAGCCTCCAACCTTACTCACATTCACTCCTCAAGAAGAGCACTGCTAGATCAGAACCGAGAATCCATCTAGTCCCAAGTTCTGCTTTGTACCATAGGAAACCTGAGCTTCCAGAAGGAAGCATACAACTAGGCCATCAACAGAGCAATCCTTCCACCCTTCTAAGCTCAATGACTTCACTGAACCAGGGAAGGTGTAACTCTACCTAGGACTGCACTGTCAATCAACAGTTCTCTCCTATCATTCATCTCTGCCTCTTGCAATTGAGGTATTTGGGGCAGTCACTGTAATCCAATCCCTGCATTTCACTAGATGCCCTTCAGTGCAGGTATATAACAGCAAGTAAATATGAACAGGGCTGTACACAAAATGGCAACCATCTGTGTGACTGCAGCTGCCCTTTGCTGGGAGCAGCCAGTAACAAAGAAAGTCCATCCAAATGGAAAGAATTCAGTCAAAGAAATGAAGTTTTCCAGTGGGTTATTTTCCATATATTTAATATTAGCAAATTGCAAAAGAAACCTTTGTTACCAATTACCAGGACTGCTAAAATATATATATACAAGAAGGGGAACCCGCAATACTCGCAGGGGGGAGCTCCATGTGGAGGAGAAGGAAGCAGCTGCAGGTGAGCCTTCTCCCCCGCCCCGCCCCCCGCACCAATGGTGAGGGCCGTGTGGTTCTCAGCCGCTGGGCCCACCAAGTCTTCTCCCTCCTCCCCCCTGGCACCGAGGCCTGAGCTTGGCCCACCAAGCCTTCTCTTTCCCCCTCCCCCCCAGTGGCAGCGGCAAGGCCTGAGCTCAGCCCACCAAACCTTCTCCCGCTCCCTCCTGCCCCAGTGACAGTGGGACAGTTGCTGGGGCATTCTCTGCACATGCGCAGGGAACGCTCTTGTACTTTGGGGGGGGATTTAAATATCCCCTGTATACTTTTTTCAACT
>NW_015162495.1:567915-579832 GCF_001447785.1 Gekko japonicus
TGTGTGTGTGTGTGTGTGTGTGTGTTGTTCTTTTAAATGTTTTTGCATCATTTAATTTAGATCACAGTTAAATGTAGGGAGGGCCTTTTTTGGTTTCTTTTTTTAAACACACAGCTTGGAGCTCCAGGGAAAATGTAAGCGTTTGTTTTGTTGTTCTTGTTGTTTTCCTTTTTTAATCTGGAAAAATTGTAGGCTAGTGTAAGATTATACCTGAACATTTAGACAAATCACACTCCATTTCATTATTTCTAAGTGATCTACGAAATGAAGGCCAAAGTTACATCACTGGTCCTTTTTGCTCTGTGTCACTTAAAAAAAACCACATTATAGCTTTGCACAAATATTTGTTGTTGTTGTTGTTGTTGTTCAGTCGCACAGTCGAGTCTGACTCTTCGCGACCCCATGGACAAGATCTCGCCAGGCCCTCCTGTTTTCGACCGTCCTCTGAAGTTTGCTCAATTTCATGTTCGTTGCATCTATGACACTGTCTAACCGTCTCATCCTTTGCCGTCCCTGTCTTCTTTGACCTTCAATCTTTCCCAACATCAGGGTCTTCTCCAGTGAGTGCTCCCTTCTCATTTGGTGGCCAAAGTAGTTGAGCTTCAGTTTCATTATCTGGCCTTCCAGGGAACAGTCAGGGTTGATTTCTTTTAGGATTGACTGATTAGATCTTCTTGCAGTCCAAGGGACTCTCAAGAGTCTTCTCCAGCATCATAGTTCAAAAGAATCTATTCTTCGGGGCTCGGCCTTCCTTATAGTCCAACTCTCGCAGCCATACATGACTACTGGGAATACCATTGCTTTGACCATGCGGACTTTTGTTGGCAGGGTGATGTCTCTACTTTTTATCATGCTGTTTCGGTTCGCCATCGCTTTCCTCCCAAGGAGCAGGCGTCTTTTAATTTCATGGCTGCTGTCACAATCTGCGGTGATCTGGGATCCCAGGAACGTGAAGTCTGTCACTACTTCCACGACTTCCCCTTCTATTTGCCAAGGAGTGATGGGGCCGGATGCCATAATCTTAGTTTTTTTGATGTTGAGCTTCAAGCCCACTTTTGCGCTCTCCTCTTTTACTCTGAGCAAGAGGCTCTTTAGGTCCTCTTCACTTTCTGCCATTAGAGTGGTATTGTCTGCATATCTGAGGTTGTTGATCTTTTCCCCAGCAATCTTAATTCCCACTTGTGATTCATTCAGGCCAGCATTTCGCATGATGTACTCTGCATATATATTAAATAAGCAAGTTGACAATATACATCCTTGTCGTACTCCTTTTCCTATGCTAAACCAATCAGTTGTTCCATATCCGGTTCTAACTGTTGCTTCTTGACCCTTATACAGGTTTCTCAATATTTACACTCCTCCTATTCATTAAAATGACTGAGGGTATCTCTGAATGGGGGTGGGTGTCCCAGAGGAGAAGAGGATCCTGTTAAATGTAACCTTTGTACTGACATGCTGGTTCAGTTAATGAAAAGTGGAATGCAATTTGAAACATCTCTAAAAACTCTATCAGTCCTTTCTATCCCCCATTTACATTCAGATTGGTCACAGCTACTTGTTCGTAATCCGGCATCCAGAAATCATAATTAAAGGAGAAAGTCTGACTTTACCAGTGACCTCCTCTCAAGATTAATGCCCTAACAGCTGAGAAAAGAAGCAGCCCCATTAACTGTGCGAAATTTGAAACCAGGATTTGAGATTGTTACGGACAATTAAGCTAGTGGGATAAAGAAACAGTGCCCCAAGGCCAGAAGACAAAATATTCTAAGAGACCAAGGGTCAATGCAGCGGGAGGCATGGTGCCTTATGCCACTGGCAAGAGAAAGCGCTGGTGGCAACGAAAACGCAGCTGGCTGAGCACCTCAAGGGAAAGGGTTTCAGGCTCTTGCTGGAATGGGCCCCCAAAGAGAAACTTTAAAAGACGAAATGGCAGTATATACGCACAAGCTTGGGCAAGATATTTAAAGACCTAAAATGAGGCTAAACCCTGAAAGCAACCACTTAAGTAGAGAGGGTGGTGGCAGTTCATGAGGCTTCATTCATTAACAGCAATGATTAAAGTGGAGATGGCAAAGCCCTAGCACCTGCCTGCACTTCATGGTTACAAGCTAGGACAAGAACATTCCAGATGAAAAATGAGAAAGACACCCTGCAAAAACAACCACCCTCTAAAATGTGGGTGAGTGGTGATGGTTTTGTAGATGCGAGTTGCGGCTTGGTGTCGGAGATAAAATTAGATCAGACAATAAAATACATCAGCATAGCCTGATTCGTATAATATTTGATAGACATGAGGTAAAAGAAAGGTAGAAAGGGGCCTTATCTTCACTATGTGAAAGGCCTGTGAGGAAGGGTGTCAGTCATCATGAATGGCTGGGAGCCTGACGATTCCTAAGAGGGAGATCATTTATATTCCAAAGTATTTCTAAGAAAACTGTCTTTTAGTGCCTCACAAAGTAGAGTCCCAGTCTATATGGTCTCAGCTTGCTGAATAACTCCCAGCCGCCATAGTAACCCAGGGCAGGCATTGCCTCAACATTGGTCAGTTGCTACAGCTTTATCAGTCATTGCTTCTTCTGGGACAGGATCTTCAGTGCTTCCACCACACCCAGTCCAAAGAGATTCTGTCACTCATGACGAAACCTCATGCTAACTCCCCACATTGGAGTCTTTCTCGCTATTAATAGCTCTTGAGGGTGCCAACATGCCTGTTGCTCCCAGAATGGAAAGCTACGGGTCTTGGAGCTGGGGTCCTCTCAGAATATTACCAATTTCTCCATACGTTCCTCACTCTGGCTGTATACAGGATGCACGGAGACATTTGTGCAATGGCCCCAGAAGTGAAGCAGACTTTGTTTGAAACCGAGGTTGTGGAATAGGCTTCCCAAGTCCCCCTGGGGGGCGGGGAAACCCCCGCCCCAGAGGCCCGTTCCCTGCCACCTCCGGATCGGGCCCCTGGAGGAACTCCACCCCGACGTGCGCGTCACCCGGAAGTGACGCGACCATGCCGGGCACGCTGGGGGCGGGGCCATGGCAATCCGAGGGAAAACTCTATGGTTTTCCCTCGTATGGTCATGGCCCTGCCCCCAGCGTGCCTGCTGTCGTCACATCACTTCCAAGCGACGTGCATGCGGCGTGCGTGCGCAAAGCGTGGGTGCGCACCAGACGCCGGCCGGGAGCCCCCCGCTCCGGCAGAAGATCGACTTGGCAACCCTATTGTGGAAGGACTGCAAAACTTTGCAGCACTGACTTCTTGTTGTTAGAGGCAATGCTTTAAAACAATTAAGAATGTCTTTTTCTTCCACCAAAGCAGGGGTGGTCTTAGCCAGTGAGCAGCAGGGCTACCTGCCCCAGGCCCCAGGCCCCAGGCCGGGGGTGGGTGGGAAATCTGCCTATGGCCCCACAGCACCCCAAAAGGAGCAGGGAAGAAGAGCAAACTTCTGCCTCTAGTTACAGCTGCCCCATCTGCAGTTTGGGCAACTGGCTTCCAGTGGCAGCAGGGTTCCTGCCAACATCAAATGGGGTGAGAGCTACCTCTTGCTTGGCCCTATCAGGGGGGCTTGGCAGGGGTGCCAGTGATTCTGCGCCCCATCTTGGACTTTTGCTAAGGTTGCCAACTCTGGGTTGGGACATTCCTGGAGATTTTGAGGCTGGAGTCTGGAGAGGGAGGGGTTTGGGGAAGGACAGGAACTCAGTGGGGTCTAATGCCAGAGAGTCCACCCTCCAAAGCAGCCATTTTCCCCAGGGGAACTGACCTCTTTCACCTGGAGACCAGTTGTAATTCCAGGAGATCTCCAGGCCCCATCTGGAGGCTGGCAACTCTCACTTTTGCCTGGGGACCCAAAGTCATTAAGAATGTCCTTGACCAGAATAATATTTGCAAATATGAACAAGCTCAGTTTCTGTTTGTGTGTTTAACAAGTAATGGAAAATTGCTGCAAACGTGCATACAAATAAATGACAATGATATAAGCACTTAAATTTGTGATGCTCTCATGTTGTTTTAATTCTTGTTTCCAGCACTGAAGCGCCAAACCAACACAATAGTGGCATGGGGACGAGCGGATTACGAACCTCTCGAGTAACACCGTTCGTTTCGATACAATTCTTTGTCAAAATCTCCTATGCAAGAATAACAATGAATCAATATCTTTCCTTCTTTTCAAGATATTGATTCATTGTTATTCTTGCATAGGAGATTTTGACAAAGAATTGTATCGAAACGAACGGTGTTACTCGAGAGGTTCGTAATCCGCTCGTCTCCACGCCACTATTGTGTTGGTTTGGCGCTTCAATGCTGGAAACAAGAATTAAAACAACATGAGAGCATCACAAGTTTTAAGTGCTTATATCATTGTCATTTATTTGTATGCACGTTTGCAGCAATTTCCCATTGCTTGTCTATCTGGTCAGACAGGTCAACGACTAAAATGCACTGGGGGTCAGTGTGGAAAGGAGGGGGGCACCAGGATTGGGTCAGTGCTTCGGACACACACACACACCCCCGTGAGCCTTCACCCGCCCCTGCAGCCGTGCCACGTTGAGCCCGGGCCCCACAACCCCTCCGACTTTGCCCCACCCCCAAGAGGAGACGTCTGCCAGTTCCTAGAATGGGGGGCTGCAACTGACCAGTGTGTGGACCAAGGCTCCCTCTAGGCTGTGGAGTCTCGTGAGCAAGAACCCTACTTTGTGAGCTCCTGGCATTCAAGTGGTGAGCGGGCGATTGGGCTGCTGCATCAGTTAGTTTGCCCTGGAGCCCCATCCTTCCTGAGCTGTGTGAGCCGGAGGCTAAAAAAACTGTCAGCTGGCTCACACTGACTCAGCTTAGAGGGAACCCTGGTGAGGACCCTGCTCTCCAGCCACTCAGCTGACAGCCAAGGGAGGAGACTGGGACCCCCCGGAGGGCTGGCTCCCCACCCCCTCATCTCCACCCCCTACTGTGATCCCGAAAGGAGCATCCCTCTGATGACCGGGGAGGTCGATGAGCAAGAGCCCCCTCCCCACATGCCTGGTCTATTTCCTTATTCTTTAATTCATTTGATTTACATCCCACCTTTCTTCCCGATGGGGACCCAGAGTGGCTTCCGTCCTTCTCTCTGTTATCCTCACAGCAGCCCTGCGAGGTAGGTGAGGCAGAGGGGTGTGACCGGCCCAAGGCCACCCAGCCCACACGCGGGGATACGAACCGGGGTCTCCCGAGTCCCTAACCCGACACTCCCGTTGCCACGCGCCACGCAGGCACTCACTGGCTGATGTGGGCAGCAGACAGAGCCGGCAGCCGGTCTGCAGAGGAGGCTTCCCCCAGGCCAAAGGAAGGGTGCAGCTGCACACCCGGCACAGGCCGGCTCTGATCCCGGGCTTGCGCACAGGGAGTTCCCATTTCCACAATGCACAGTCTTTGCTCTGGCCTGGATAGCCCAGGCTAGCCTGCTCTTGTCAGACCTCGAAAGCTAAGCAGGGTCAGCCCTGGTCAGTATTTGGATGGGAGACCATCAAGGAATAACAGAGTTGCTACGCAGAGGCAGGCAATGGCACACCACCTCTGAACATCTCTTGCTGTGAAAACCCTACAGGGTTGCCCTAAGTCAACTACAACTTGACAACACTTTCCATTCTCCGCAGAGTGTTTGAACTCTGCCAACCTGGTTGCACGTTTTGGATCTGAAAGTGGATTCGTCTGCACTTGACAATTAGTAGAGGGAAATGTGCAACCGGTGTGTCACAGCAGAGCATCACACTGAAAGACCCAGGTTCAAATCCCCATTCTGCATGAGCTTAGGGCAGTCACCCTCAGCCTCAAACACCTTCACAGAATTGTTGTACAAATAAAATAGGAGAGAGCACATAATGTAGGCTGCCCTGATGTCCTTAGAGGAAGGGCGGGACAAATAATTACTAGGCATGTTATGACCTGAAAAATATATTTACATCAATTATGGGCTCCCTTATAGCTAGCAAACAAAACTAAGGAGGGACTCGTAAGGCTAAACCAACTCACACAAATATCAGGGGGGGGGGGAGCCAACTATTCCATTGTAATGTAGACAACAAATGGACTATAACCTCAGCTGTGGTTGTCCTCATCCACAGTCTTTCAGACCTGGAAAGGGCGAGGCTCGTTGAGGTACTCTGTACCGTCAGGGAGAGATCCCTCTACCCTGCAGCGTCTCCTTCTGAGGCTTTCCAAGGTCCAAGAATAGTCCTGACCCACCTTGCTCTGAATGACTCAGCATTATCAGCAGGTCCACCGTCAGTTCCTGGTCACTTTCTCCAAGTTCATTTCTGCCCTTGCAAGAAGGAGGAGGAGGAGGAAGCCCCGGAGCTTCGGGTGTGAAATTGACATGTCGGGGCAAACGGCGGCTGTGCTGCGAGGCAGCTCTCGTGAGAAATCGCCCCTGGTCTGTATTGCCTACTTTAACTGGCAGCTGCTCTCCAGGGCTTTAGGCACAGGTCTTTTACCATCACCTACTCCCCAGAGATGCCAGGGATCGATCCTGTGACATTTCACACGCAGAGCAGATGCTCTGCCACTAGAGTTGCCAACCTCCATGTGGGAGCCAAAAATGAGAGATCACCACGACACCAAACTGGCTCTCAAGAGCTCTGAAGTGTTTGAAGGGCTGCGTTTTAAAACCATTGCCTACATTTTAATATACCTGACACATAGGAAACATGCAAATTCAAGTGGTTACCCCTGTGTGTGTCTGCGTCAAGTCACAACTGACTTATGCCTACTCCATAGGGTTTTCAACACAAGAGGCACTTAGAGATGGCTTGCCAGTGCCTGCCTCTGTGTGATGACCCTGGTATTCTTTGGAGGTCGCCCATCCAGATACTAGCTGGGGCTGGCCCTGCTTAGCTTCCGAAATCTGATGAGATCGAGCTAGCATGGGCTATCCTTACTCTTAATAGCTTCAAAAAGTCGTCAGAAGGTATTTCATTGCAGACTGAAACCTTCTTCAGACACTATGATCATGCCTACCAGAAGTCTGCCAACCAGGGCTCTTTTTGTAGCAGGAACTCCTTTGCATATTAGGCGACACCCCCCTAGTGTAGTCAATCCTCCAAGAGCTTACAGAGTTCTTCTTACAGGGGCTACTGTAAGCTCTTGGAGGATTGGCTACATCAGGGGTGTGTCGTCTAATATGCAAAGGAGTCCCTATTACAAAAAGAGCCCTGCGTGCCAACCATATATACCCATAGCCAGGATTTTGTGGGTTGGTGGGGCAAAAAATTTTCTGGTGGGGGCCGAGTTGTCAACCACTTTAGATGACAGTTCTCAGCTGCTGCAAGTCAATCACTTCTGCCAGCCTGAGCAACAATTCTGTTAACAAGCCGGCAGTTGGGGGGGATGACTTCTGTAGTCCAGAAAGCTAACAGGCAGAAAAACCCTTAAAGGAGACCAGTTTCTTGACACAGAGTTAGAAGGGATCCTAGAGGTCACCTACTCCAACCCTCTTGCTCAGTGTGGGACTTAGTCAACTACAGCTTTTCTTTATCCATATCCCCCCCCCCCATATATTTCTTTGTAGTTATGTAGTCTTATGAAAAAATAATAAAAATATCCCTTCGGGGTTGTTTAAAAAAAAAAAAAATACCGAGCTGGGGAGATGCCTGATTACAAAGGCCCCAGGATGTTTTAAGCTCCAGTAAAGAAAGAGAATAACACAGGCACTTTTAGAGGCACCCGTCTTTCCTCTACTGAGGCTGAAAGGGTCCAGGGGGGACTATTTTTAATTGGTGTAACGGGGCTGGCATAGAATTACAATTCCTTTTTTCAATTGTGATTTATTTATTAGAATTTTTTTTCATCGCCGCTCAATTAAAGGGTCTTGGGGCAACTGACAACATTAAGACCAATAAGATAAAAGCAATATGAAAACAAGTAACAAATATGAAATATTAACATTGTAATATCGAAATATGTGGCTATCACCATACCACTATTAAAACAGTCCAAACATGTGGTCACCCTCCAAAGGCCAACCTAAACAAATCTTCCTTGCATGGCCTGCGGAAAGTAAACAAGTCCAACAGGGCATGGGGGTGACCTGAGAGTGCATTCTGCAGGTTAGGGCCCTCAACCGAGAAGGCCCTTCGCCTGCTGACAGCTAACCGAGCCATTCTGGGGCCAGGCACCTGCAAGAGGCCTCTAGATGATGACTGAATGGAGCACGAGTGGTTGTAATGGGAAAGGCGGTCCAATAGGTATGAGGGTCCCAGACTTTTAATGGCCCCAATCTATATTGGAATCCAGGGCCGGCCCCAGGTTTTTTCCCCACTAGGCGAGGATACCTTCTGGCACCCCCCCATGCACCCACCAATTTCTGGCACCCCCTTCTGGTGCAGTGCCCCCCCCAAGGCCGGGGAATGCCACCAAAGTCATCTAGAGCAGTGGCAGCAGCAGTTCCTCCCCGAATAAAGGCTGCAAGCTCAAGCTGCCGGTTGCCATGGCCAGGGAGGAAAGCTTCAGCACATGGGAAGTGGTCCGGGTGGCCTCCAAAGACAGTTTAGACAGAGGCGTGGAGCAAGTGCTGTTGGTGGGCACCAAACACAGAGGAGGCACCTGGCCAAGGACAAAGGCTTGTGCGGGAGAGGTGGGCCCTGCTGCCATCGAGGGGCAGGCCAGGGGTGGGCGCTGGAGCCGCAGTGGGCGGGCTGAGGGGGCGAGCAGCAGCCAGGCCGGAGGAGTCGCTGGTGTGGGGAGGTGCTCGTGATGGAGGGGAGGGGAAGGCGGGCGGCAGGCGGGCCAGAACGGCACCCTCATCAAGCCAGCGCCATAGGCAAGTGCCTAAATTTTGTCTATGATGGGCCAGCCCTGTTGGAATCACCATGGCTGCAGTCACACACAGTAAATAATCCACTTCCAATGCACTTTCCAACTGGATTTTGTCAGTTCACACAGTAAAAATCCAGTTGGAAAGTGTACTGAAAGTGGATTGAAAGTGGATTATTTACTGTGTCTAACCACAGCCCATGTCTCCTTTTTATGGACAAATTACACTTTTAGAGTTCTGCTCATGGAATTCCAGTGTCACATATAGCTTGGCCTGGAGTTTATAGACATTTTTGTGTTGTGCTTAACTACCGCTAAGCACAGTATGTTGCTTCTTTCCTTTTTTGGCTTCCTTGTTATTTGGTACTTGTTATGAGTTCTTACAGTTATATATCGTATAAGTTAACACCAGATGTTGTGGTGGAGTGTGAACGGGTGCTTTATATTTAGAAAATCTTTAATACGGTATTTATAAAAAGAGCGCATTGTTTTACACATGTTCAATTTTGCCTAAATCCAAAATTGCATCTGCATAAAGTGAAACATATGTTATTACAGAAGGGTTGGGAGTACGAATTACAGTTCTGAAAAGCCTGTTGAAAGCAAAAGGCCCCCAAAACAGAAGTGCCCTGGTCCACAGAGTGGTCAGATGGTGTCAGGGTTAGAGAGTTGGACTGGGGAGGCCTAAACTCAAACCCCACTCATCCATGAATCTCTCTGGAGATCCTTGGGTCAGTCATTCTCCCACAGCATAATTTACCTCAATGGGTTGTTGTGTGGGTAAAGCAGAGGAGGAAAGAATTATGGCTTAGACACCACAGAAAGTCTGTGCTGATGTAAAGGAGTTCTTTCAGCAGAGTGGGTTTTGCTCACCTCGGTCTGTTGCGGCAGCCCACAATTCTCCCCCAAAGTCTTCTTCTTGGGGTAGAGGACCCCCTTCCAGGAATAATGTGAGGGAGGGCTCGGAGGTCTCCAAAGGGAGGTGGAAAATAGCAAAAATGGCACCCTCTTCCATTTAGGCTTGCCAGTTTCTAGGAGGTGGCTGGAGGATCACAGAGAGTTACAACTGGTCTCCAGGTAAAAGAGATCAATTCTCCTGGAGAAAATAGTTGCTTTGTAGGATGAGCTGTATGGCAGTATTCCCCAATGAAGTCTCACCCTCCCCAAAACCTGCCCTCCCCTGGCACCACCCCAAAATCTCCAGGAATTTCACAATCCAGAGTTGGCAACCCTACTTCCATTAGTGGAGATTTCCCACTGGATCCAATCCCATATGTGGTGCCCTGAGCTCCTTGGATAAAGAGTTAGAATAAAAGCAATTCTATAGGAAGGGGAGCTCTGGTATGCGTTGCCGATAGGATCAGTCCTATCAGTGTCAGTATATCACAGGTATGTGCCAAATGCCCAGTTATGCACTTGGTCTTGAAATGGGAACCGGAGGCTAACTGTGCCTCATGCTGGTGCACCCATTGATCCAAGCACCACATCCAGAAAATATGTGCTAGCATTAGCACACTTAGTAGGGAACAGCTGTAATAAACCCTCCTTAGAGATGAATGGGGGAGGGAAAGCGTAAGGTTGCCAGGTCCTACTTCCTTCCTGATGGGGGGATCTTCGGGCCTTGTCGGGGTTTTCTGCCACATGCAGACACCATGTTGCTGATGTCGCATGGTGACACTCTGGTTTTTGGGCAAAACTATAGTTTGAGCCCAAATTTACCATAGAGTTTTGTCCAAAAGGAGCTGCAGTGGCTCAAGTGGTTAAGATGCTGAACTGCAGGCTGTGGAAGGTCGGTAGTTCAGCAGTTCGAGACCCGAGTGTGCCGCATGATGGAGTGAGCTCCCTTCTCTAGTTCCAGCTCCTGCCAACCTAGCAGTTTGAAAGCAAGAAATTGCAAGTAGATAAATAGGTACCACTTCGGTGGGAAGGTAACAGCGTTCCGTGCACCTTGGTGTTTAGTCATGCCGGCCACATGACCAGGCTCTTCGGCTTTGAAACGGAAATGAGCACCGCAACCCTAGAGTCGGATTCGACTGGCTTTCGAGCAAGGGAAACCTTTATCTTTTTTTGCCCAAAAACTAGAGTGTTGCCACTTGACATTGGCACCTTGATGATGTCACTTCTGGCTGACATCATCATGTTGCATTCTGGGGCAGGGAGGAGTTCGCAAAAGTGAGGGAACCCCCGCCTGGAGCAGGGGGCTGGCAACCCTAGGAAGGTGGCATCGTTTAGTCCAACCTCGAAAGCTAAGCAGGATCACCAATGCTCCCTCTTACCTGTGGAGCTTTGTGAGCAAAAATTCTACTTTGTGAGCTACTGGCATGAAAGTTCTGAGCGAGCGATTTGGCTACTACATAAATTAAGTTTGCTCTGGAGCCATCCTTCCTGAGCGGAGACAAAAATGTGTGAGCCGGAGGCTAAAAAACTGAGAGCTAGCTCACACTGACTCAGCTTAGAGGGAGCACTCAGGACTTGGATGGGAGACCACCACGACGGCTGTGCAGAGTGAGGCAATGGCAAGCCACCTCTGCTTCTCACGTGCCATGAAAGCCCCCTGCTGGGGTCTCCATAAATCAGTGGCAACCTGAAAGAGCTTAGGTATGTAGGGATAAATGGAGGAGCCGTGCATGCAGAAGCAAAATCGGCACATAAAATGGAGCAGGGGGCTGATCTGTCGGTGTCATGGATCTGTTGGGAAGGTGTTGAATTATTTACTTGCTTCCTCTAAGAAGTAGTGTTTTAGCCTCTATATACCCTTGTGGGACAGATTAGGCTGAGAGACTGCCTTACCTAAGGCTACCCTGGGAAGCTGATGACATCCAAATCAGTGTTCTCTTTCCTATAAGGGGTGGGGCGATTCCTCTGTGACAGTTAGGGTTGCCAACTCTGGGTTGGGAAATTCCTGGAGATTTGGGAGTGATGCCTGGGGAAGAGAGGGACCTCAACGGAATATAGTGCCATAGAGTCCACCCTCCAAGGCAGCTATTTTCTCCAGGGGAGCTGATCTCTGTCAGCTGGAGATCAATTGTAATTCTGGAAGCTCTCCAGGCCCCACATGGAGGTTCAATATAGATATGTTTGCAAAATCATTTACTGTAGTAATTCTGTAGAAAATTGTCTAATAGAAGAGAATTATCTACA